>NW_010257184.1:29792-58958 GCF_000690775.1 Eurypyga helias
CTCCCCGAACTGCTCCGGTGTGGGTCCATCCCACGGGTCACCATCCTTCAGAAGCAGCCTGCTCCAGCCTGGGTCCTCCAAAGGGTCACAAGTCCTGCCAGCAAACCTGCTCCAGCCTGGGTTCCTCTCTCCATGGATCCACTGCTCCTGCCAGGAGCCTGCTCCAACGTGGGCTGCCCACAGGGTCACAGCCTCCTTCAGGCATCCACCTGCTCTGGCGTGGGGTCCTCCCGAGGTTGCACGTGGGTCTCTGCTCTCCCATAACCCCCCATATCTACAAGGGCACAGCTGGCCTCACCATGGTCTGTACCACAGGCTGCCGGGGAACCTCTGCTCTGGCACCTCCTGCCCCTCCTTCTCCACTGACCTTGGGGTCTGCAGTGTCCTCTCTCTCACATCTTGCACACTCTCTCTGACTGCTGGAAAAATCTCCACTTCAGGTTTTTCTTCCCCCTTCTTAAACATGTCATCACAGAGGCATTATGACTGCTGCTGGTGGGCTCAGCCTTCACCAGCAGCAGGAACATCTTGAAGCCATCTGCCATTGGCTCTACCGGACACAGGAGAGGCTTCCAGAAGCCATCCATGTAGCTTCTCCACTACCAAAACCTTGATCTGCAAACCCAATACTGAGATGTACTTACTTGTTAGCATTTTCTTCTTTTTAGCAAGTGAACTAACAAAGAAAGACAACTTGTCAAACAAAAATACATGTGCACTGAGAAAATAGAGGAAAACTACAGTCTGAGCACAGGTCTTAAGATGAAGCACTCAAGTAACTCTTGCTACATATAATCCTTTAGTGCTGACTACACTTGCTGTACCCTAATCTCAGTAAAGATGGTCGCCAAGCCAAGCGTATCAGGGACAGCAGAAGATCTGGCAGAGGCAGAAGTTACTGCACTGGTGTTGGTGTTGCAGAGATCGTTCAGTAATTTTAATATGGAAGCATCTTACACTAATTGCTATTCAAACACATTGGAACAGCAAGTCCCTCTGCTAAGGACCCTACAAACAACATTTCTGATGTGACAATTTAACTTAATAAAGAAGTTTCTTCGTGTTGATCATATTCTGTGGTTGCTCAATATAGCCCCCCAACTTTTCTGTTATTCTCTGAGCTTTCCCAGACAAAAGCGCATCCTCAAAAGGATGTTTTAAAAATCACAACAAAACATGACACCAGAGTTTCTGCTCTGCAGCACATACAGAGGCTCTCACACTTCGTTCTGTTGTGAAGTGGAACCCCCAATGCCAAACATCAAACCTTTGCAAAAAAACTGAAGAATTTAAAAATATTTTCTTTTAATGCTATCAAAATATTTAATTCAACAGGGGCAAAGCCTTTGTTTCAGTGCAAAACAAACAGAACATTTCATCTTCATCTTTCTGACTCATAAGACAGCTTCTAACAGAAGAATAATATTAAAACAATAAAAACAAAATGCAGTATTTCAATACCTCCAGATAACAACATCAAAAAAATTCTCATGAAGCAGAATGGCTGTGAAAACACTTCCCAGAAGAAAACTCATTTGTTACATAAAGCGTCAGAAAGGCTCTTAATGGATAATTCTTCTAAATTAAGCAGATATAGAATGCTTGAACAGAACTAAGATGGATGTGCTTCATTATGCTATGATGGTCTCATCTCTTTGACAAGACCAGAGGACAGTGCCATAGGATCTGCTACACTGAGCACTGAGGAGGTGAAGTCAATTGATAGTTTTAGACACAAGAGACAAAATAAAGAGAGACTAAAGGGAAATCTCATCTGCCTTTTTCTCTTAAGGAGTTGCCCTGTCAATGTTCAACTCTATAAGAATGAGACAAAATTTTTATTCTAGTGTATATCGTTAATAGCATGTTGCTTCCATTTTAATGTAAACTAAATTCAAAGATATTCTTATCATGCAATATAAACACTACGATAGCAGCGTTAGCTCTGCTTATCTCATATCATGCCTCTCTATTGATGATGAGTCATCTCTCCTCCTACCATGTAGTAAAGAAAACTGATGAGCCTTGAAAAGCTAACACTTTCTGCAATTTCATATAGTAAATTCCATTTGGAAAATGTATTTGTAAAATCACAAGTCCTGTAACTACTACATAGTTTTATTTATTGACTGTGGATTCAAAGGGAGAATTATAAAACTATTCTCTGTCTTAGTTGCAATAGGAAAATCCAAAGTATCTCTACTACGGTCACTAAAAATGTTCCAAATATTTCAAATCCACACAGCTTCAGGAAGTGGTTGACCAAAGTATGTCTCAAATCCTTCTCAACTGTGACATATGCTGAGACTCACAGCAAAATATTGTGATCCATAGTTGCTTATGAAACTCAAAGTCATCTTCTTTATTCTTTCTAAGATCAGTATGCATGCAAAATTGTATTGAAACCATAACCATCTAGAAGTATTTTACTTCAAACATAAGAACTTCACTATCCAATAATGTACTTTTTTATCCTCGATTGCACCTCTGCAACCACTGACAGGTGAAACGGTTAAACAAAAACAAGACTCTGACACTTCATGTTATCTGGGAAGATGTCCTGAATGTCTCTCAAGCAGCTTCCTGTGCTATGCAAACTGAAGCAGCCACGCTCTGAAATGGACATCATCACAACGCTCACTACCTATAAAGAAATAGCATTCAGGCTACTTTGACCTGAAACACATTTGCTTTTCTGGAGGCAGGGGAAATGTGATGATATTCTTTTCCCTTCATCACAAAGACCTCCTTTGTTTGAGGTACAATTGATGCCTTCACAAGGAAGCCTAGATGGATGCTTATAACTGAACATAGGAGAAGGATCTAGCATCTTGCTCCCGCCTCCCTGCGCATGGAAGCCAAGGCGGGATGGGTCTCTAGGGCACGGCAAAGGGAGCGTCCTAGATGATGGTTGATGACTGTGCTGAAACAGTGCAAAAAGGAAGAAAAGTGGGTATGCACAAACAAGTAGGACAACAGGCTATAGAAGGGCATGCTGTTTGAAGGACCTGCTGTTGTCTGGGTCTTGACTGATGTAGTCACCTGCTCCAAGACTGGTTATTTGGCACAAGGGATATGATTGCCAGAAGAACGATCACCAATCAAAAAAGCCTTTCAACAAGGGAAACAGGCAATGATACTCACTTTGTCCCAGAAGAAGTACCATTTCAAGTGAGTGTATACGTTAAAGATATAAAAACTTGCAAAGTGCTCAGCAAATAATTACAGAAAATAATTTATTTGATTTACAATTTACACAACAGTATGTGAAAGAACTTTAGCAATGTAACCCACTAGTACTGTGCTGATGAAGACATGCTTCACTTCACAGCTATGGGAGTGGCGACCAAAGAGGCCAAATGGATAGCCTGCTGCCTCCAAGAGAGGATAACCAAGTCAGTGATGGAAACCCGAGAGATTTAATTCCCAGACTCACTTATTAGCCCTAGGTTATGCTAATATGCCTTACAACACTAGAAAGAGTGATGGTGGTTTTTTTTTCTTTTTTTTTTTTTTTTGGTGCTTTTACAAGAGGAATACTATATTCAAAATATTAAATAAATGTAAAGAATGACAGGAAAAATTTCATATCACTTCAAATAGGCAAGATTTAGTATTAACTTACTGAATTTTAGATTGCTGAACTATCGCAAGTACTTCTTTAATAAAAAATCGGCATCAGTCTATTTATTTATAAAAGCCATGCCAGACATAGGAAATGTACAGATAAAGATCAGTGTTTAACACATGGAATTCGATCAGGGCTTCTAAGAAAATCAGGCTTGTTCTTAATTTAATTTCATGTGAAAACTCTTCATATCATTTGCATTGGTGACTGGGCATAAAATAAATAGCTTTTGGTTTATTTTTTATTAATCTTAGCATTATATTTGTTTTTAATGCAGCATATTTTATCCTTTCCTTAAAGGAAAGAGATTTTCACGTTTGTTAACCTGTCTTCCTTTTTAAAAGTAGCTTGAAAGTGCTCACAAGTAAACTCACCCATTTGTGCTACAAAGCATGAAGTAATGACACTTGTTATTACGCCTATATCAATGGTATTATTTTGCTGAATGCCACTATCTGCCAGGGCATCTCAAAAGACCGTTTTCTTAACTACTGTTTGCCTACCCTTCTAGAGTAGTGAACGTGTTGCAAATGAATATATATTCATATTATATAGCACTCATTTAAAGTTCTGTTCTCCCATAACTCATAAATTTAGTACCTTGTTGTTAACAGATACTGCTTTGAATGCTTCAGCTAAAGACTGCTTGTAGGTGCCTCACGTAGCTGATTCTTTATTCTTTCCCCTCTGCAGGTTGCCATTTTATTAACCACAATAAGACTCTCCAAAGCTTTTGGTATTGCAAGATAGTATGCTTCCTAGGTAACAATGCCCTTGAGCTAAACCTTATCCCACACTAACACATTTTCTTGTGTCTTACTGCCTAATTGTGTATCTCTTTTCAAAAAGTAAATTTTTGGGTTTGTTTTCTTAAGGTAGCATTTTGAGTAGTAATGTTTGACTTGTTTTGATTCAAAACAAGACCTGTGTTGATGAAATAGAACTGACTACCTTGAACCAACTAGTCTGCATTTTCTATACTTATTTTTAAGTATGTTTATGTGAAACACTGTCTTAATCCATAAAAAATTTGATTGTACTTTGTGCAAAAGTTACAGACATTGCACCGTTTTGCCAGGTTTTTCTTTCTGTCGTGTTACTTAAGCAGGTGAGGGGAAATATATACTGAACACTTGATCAATGAAAAGAGCTTAACTTCAGGCTTTGTCTCTCTTCTGGGTGTGTTATCATCATGTATTACTCTAAGTATCTGTCAGATAAAAAGGTCATGAGAAAAATATAACACGCATGTAATACTGATCACTCTTAATATCATTCCTAACAAATCCTTCCTATTTTTCAAAGAAGAATACACTCAGTCTTCTGTATTATACAGAAACCGGTTTGCAAAAATGGCTTATTTTGTAGTATGTATGGTAATTACAGGACAATCTGTGCCCTTTGATGGTAGACTTGACACTTTGTCATCAAAGTGTCAAACTACAACCTCAACACGAAATTGTAGAGAAGAAACTTAAAGAGGAAACACCTTTGGAAACCCAAGGCAAAACCCCAGTTCCTAGTGGATGCACCCATATTTCTTAGATTGCAGACCAATTCACAAAGTCTCTCTTGCAGACAGAGAAGGAACCTGTCTTTGAAATGACACACAATGTAGTGCTGGATGAGAGTGGTTTGGGGATCCCAAGCTCTGCGCTTTGGTGGGTGGCAGCTCTACTGAGTACCTTCTCACAGGCCCCCAGCTTCTGACAGTGGCAGAAGGAGGTGCAGGACTCCCATCTCCAGCACCGCAGCAGCAGAGGGTCTGACCCAATGACAGGAGGGGGGTGGCTTCTTTCTTGGTTTTCTCTGACCTTGCTGGGTGCTGTCTCATTTGCAGTCAATTAATATTTTCAGACTATTTGCCCACAATCATAAGAACTAGATTTGTTTTTAATAGCTGCTGAGACATATCTCATGTATCAGTGCTGAGGTGTATATTTAGTGCAGTGATTTAGTTAGATTCTGAGTAAAGAAAGATCTAGTTAAATCTGTATGGATTTTACAATTTTTTTTTTTCCTGCAAAGAGTACTTAAGTTTTTGTGTGTGTGCATGTGTGTACAGAAATCTTTCAAATGAAACTATTCCTTCTATCAGTACTATAATTGTAGTGTTTATTTCACAGGAGAAAAATTGGGTATTGGAAATAGTAATGCTCAGTGAAAAGTGATTTAAGGCAGAATTTGTTATTCAGGATTTCTTTGTTTCTGCTTCTTTCTTTCAAAGTCAATAGTAATTGCAAATGAGAAGCATATTTTATTTTTAAATTATGTCAGCAAAAATTTTTCTTTCCTGAAATAATAGAAAAGATAGTTCCAACAAGGTTTCCAGTACTGATCCAATCTTTATTAGATCTGAGACATTGGGCTATATTCTCCTTTTTATTTGACAGATCTGTTGATTTGAGAAGAGTTTCAGCTGACTGAGGACATCTACTGCAAATATTGCAACTAATATATTCAATTTTTCTTTTTCCTACATATTCTCACTGTTTATTTGCTCACTGTAACAAACACAAAACTTAAGAACTCTTGCTTGTGACCTGTGTAGCCTCCCTTTTTCTTTCTGTGTGCTATTTTTGTGTAAATTAAATATCCCATTTGGATAGCTCATTATAAAAAGTAGCATTTGAATTCAGTGACTCCCTTGCTAAGCCACAAATGAAATTTCAATTTTTAAACCAAATCATAATCTGTATCTGTACCTGGTGTCTTGTAGAGAAGATCATAATTATCATTCATGAAATATTTTATTTACTTCTCTTACTCCTAGCCTTCTACATCTCTCACTACCATCGACCTGCATATCAGGAATTCAGTTTTGAGGACAGATAGTACAGGCAGTTTCTATCTTAGCTTGACTAGTAATAAACTGAGCATAGAGACTCAGCAAATATTGATGTCTAAATTTGATGGTGTGGACTGAATAGCCAGGCTCTGGAAGTGTGCCAGAAAAAACATTCCAGAAACACTGAATTATAGATTTTATCTCATCTTTTGTAACAAAGGATCCAAGAATATTTGACATAAAAACCTTAAGCTGCAGGCCACTTCTCAGAAAAATTATGATTTGATTTAAAATAAATGTATTATATATAGGACTAAATTGGTATTTTACTTTCTCACTTCAATATTTATTTTGCTCTCTCTTATGCTTTAAAAGCATAACATTGGAAGGAAATTTCCATTTTCAAATGTTTTAGCTATCAGTTACTTTTCTTTCCAGCTGAAATTAATTAGAACATTAAATTTTAAAACACAATTACGAGTGCAAAAGGATAACAGTACACATGCGTTGGATTCTTTTCTAAAGCAATTTAAGGAGTTCGGTCATTCTTTCAATCTAGTAAGTTTATCACAGAGAATGAACTTCTGGACACACACCTTGTACTGGATAACCACAGTTCAAATAGCCTAATTTAGAACATTGAAGCCCTTCAAAACTCATTTCACTGAGAAGTTAAGACACTTTCTCTACAAAATTCTGCTTCCACTGGAAGTCATCACCCATTCTACATTAAATAATTTATATTCTTTGAGGAAGGCTTTTCCTAGTTTCTGATCCCTACATGAATAATTACAGTTCCCAAATAATCCAAACAGACACCACTTCCAAAAACATGCAGAGCTTTTGATCAAAAAGCCAATATCTTCAAGCTGTTTGGAGCCTTTAAACTAGTAGCGCCTGGTAATGCTTTTTCTTCTTTCATTAAAAAGCTTTAATTCTGTCTTCCACCTTCCCAGCTCACTTCCTGTTCAGGAGTCTGTTGCAATTCTCTGTAACTGTGAGCTCAAAACTTCCCTTCCCTTTTCTGAAATGTAGGTTGTCCTCCATTTGTCAGTTGGGATCTTCCAGTTAGCATGCTAGCTTAACTTCATTACTCTATCAATTTATCTTGGATCTATTAAAATACATTTTCAAAAGGTATTTAATGTTCACTTTATTGTCAGTTTTAGTATTTCTGTAAAAATGGTATACCTCTAGCCTGTTACAACCGCATGTGTGTCATAGCTCATCAACTATATCAACATAACTCAACATCATAAGGTTTTCTTTTGCTTAATATACAATTCCATTTTAAAATAGCTGTCTGTCTTTTTTAATTTTTACTTCTAGTTTACATTCCATCCTTAATGATTAGAAACAACAGGCTTAAGCATCATCAAAAAAAGTGTAGTTATATCAGACTAAATCCCAAACCAACCAGGTGACTGGATTAAATATGGCACATCATCTCTCAGAATAAAAGGAGGAGAACTTTTCTAACTGAACCTAATTTACAGAATTCATTTAACCCATCGCAGAGATAATTTACAAAGTGTCCTAAATCTCAGCTATGTCACATGAAATTAAGCGATATATTAGACCATCCAACTCAAGCACACATTCCCTTCATGCTGGTCTGACAGAGCTCAGCACAATCACTGCTGAATGGTACCTGCTCAGTAGCTCAACAGCATGACACTGCTTGCTGAAGGTGTGTTCCCTCTCCCTTGCATGGCTGTCCAAAAGAGAAAAGAGCTATGATCAAAATATGGAGAAAGGTGGACATCCCGCTTATTTTGTTTTGGCTTTTTTGTTTTGTTTTGCTAAACATGAAGAAATTTATTTTTAAGACCTAGAGGGGGAGGGGAAGTGAGATAAGCTGATAAGCTGCATTCTCCTATTTACTTTCAGCAACTGTCCTAGAAGAGTGAATTGCTACTATGGCAAATTTTTCCATGTATTTTCTGGAACAATAGACTCAATTACTGGCCTTTAAATGGTCCAGAGCTTGGGGACATCATGCCTGCCAGAAGTTTCCATGTAAGCATGACACAAAATTGAGATTAGCCTCCTAAATCGTGCTTGAATAACATGATGTTCTTTGTAACACAACCACATTTTCTATTTACTGCCAGTCCAGAGCAATCAACCCATCTGCAAATGCTGACCATTGTAACTGTCCTTGTGGCTTGTCATTTTAGAAGTCATAATACATTTTTTTAGATGATATATCAACAGTCTGAAAAATGTAGGTAATATGTAAGGCATTCGGTAAAACTGGATTTGACCCCAGGCACAAAAACAAGAGAGATGAGTCAGTCCACCTCCACCTTTCATTAAGACAGAATTCTGATTTATTCTATTGAATAGATGCCTTTATATGTATGAAAGGACTCGATAAAGTTGTTTAAAAACACCCACTTCTAGAATTCAGATAGTAGGAACACAAATATATTACTACTTAGAAAACAAGTGAATAGAGAACAAAAGTTATTTTCTCTGAAGAGAATGAAAGCAAGGAGAATTCAACTTGAAATGATTACTGATTAAAGCAATTAGAAAAATCCGGAGAGAATAAAGTGGTGGGAAGAAAAGCAGAAGGTGGAATTTATGCAAACAAACCATTAATGGGCAGGTTTGGCTCAGTGCCTTTTCTCTATTCATAAAATACTCCCTGTTCTAGAAAAAGTAGTTCAGGCAACAACTGGGCATTTTACTATATATTATTTTGTTTCAGATTTGCAAGCCTTTCATTCCATAATAACTAAGCCCAAAACTTACAAGAAAATAGCCTTTGCAAAAAGGTAGAGTGTCTACAGAAGTGTACAGGTTTATAAAGTATATCCAAGTTTTAGTTATCTTACAGTTCATTATAAAAGATTAAAAGGCAAAAAATCTTGCAACAGACAAGAAAATGGGGTGCTCATAACCCCATTTGTGAGACTCCCCACATCCCACACACTAATCTGGTATTTGGCCCTGATGAGAAAGAAAAATACAACATAATCGTTGACCACCTCAGTATGTTTCACAAGCTTGTTTCATAATCAGAACCCAAGTTAGCAAGCTGTTCAGTGGGTTTAAATGGCTAACTCTCATACAATTTGTGACAGTTTAATGCATAAAAGCAATATTTGCATGCACTGACAGCTAAATTGATACCGCTTCTATTGAAATACCTGAAACACATATACGTTGCTGGTGTTTTTATATCAAAACTATATATAGATGTTGTAGTACCCTTCTGTAAGTCTGAAAAAAAAGCTATATTAAGAACAGCTTTTTTATTTTCAAAGCACTTTGTCAAAATCCTTCAAAACTTAACTATTTCAGGAAGGGTTGAGGTGGTTGAATTGTCTGCTGCAAATACCCCATGTCTGGTATTTTCCATATGATGCAATAGAACCAAATCTCAGCAACAACTCAAACCCTTCATAGACATTACATTATTGTAACAGTGAAACACTCACCAAACACCCATCAGTCCCACTTGCCTGCTCCTACACTCAAGACCTACCAGGTGTTACAGTAAAAAATACTATCCTAAAAAATCTGTTTATGGGGAAGGGAGGTAAACTCTAATTTCCTTTTCTTTTTTTCTTTCCTCCCAATGTTCTCAATGCCTTGCCATCAGTTTGACTCACTACCCTAGTCTGAGGTCTTGGCAATGTCTATGTCCTCCTTCCTGCCAATAAGGAAAGGGCTTGTAAGTAATTTCTTTATGCCATCTACCCGGAAGAATCCTGGGTTTCTGCTCTGTTCTTCTCTGTTTCTCCATGTTCTGACTTCCCAGCACCTTCTGCAACATCTCTGCCCATTTCCTACTGCAGGAATCTCTCCACAGAGCAGCCTAGGGAAGCAGCATGTACTCCAGTGATCTTCCCTAACAGGGCAAACAAGTAAACCAAGAGCATCCCCACTGAGATCTTCCATCACTATGGCAGAAGGAGACAGATGCCACGTGGGAAACAAAATGGCAAGGTGCACGGCAGGAACCCTGGTCTGTGTGCTTTCAAAGCTGTCAGCATCCTCTGGCCTCGGGGACTGCTGAGACTGTGGGGTTGGAATCGTGGAAAACAGAGTAACTCCTGCCAGCTTACAAGCTTGTTTTGTAACATCAAGGCTCATTCTCCAACTGAAAGGACTAGAAAGTGGATTTTTAAATGATAAAATATATTTCTGACCTTCTGACCTTTACTGTGAAGCTCAGGAACATCCTATAATAGGCTCTGCCAAATGCACGTGGCGGTGTAACAACCATCAGACATTTAAGCACTCTTATTTCCTGTTAACAAATTGTTCTTGATCCTATTATTCCATTTAAAATTATTTTGATAATTTGTGAAAATGAATTATTATATATGGCACATTTATTTGTGTAGTGATAGATTGCGAATCACAGTAGGCTGCATGGAACTACCTTTACTTCCTCTGTGGGTGACTTCCTAATTTAATGTATTTTATTTTTTGTCAGGAAATAATATTATAACTTCTTCAGAATATTTTCAATGCAAAAAGGGTTGGCTTTTTGGAAAGCCTGCTTGTTGCAGCTAAATTTTTTAAAAAATCTTGTGTCATCCCATTTTCAATATTTCCCCAAAAGAAACTTTCCATTTTTCATTCTGCTCTGGATTTTTTTATTATTAGTAAAACACGGCAGTTTTGGTTCACAGAAAGCTGAGAATTTAGCTTCTTGTCCTAAGTTAGGAGTAAAATGTTTTCAATATTAAAAATTCTTGCGGCATGATATGTCTTGCCAGTTCTAGAAAAAACAAGAATCCTTAATAACTTTTTTGTTGTTTTTCAGACAGCTAACTCCCAACATGCAGTAACAACCAAGAAATGAAAACTCAAATCTTGCTATTCTGCTTATTTTACCATCACAAATACCCAGCATCTTTGACAAATAGCAATTTCATGCATGCAGATAGACTACAGAGATAAAATGGACTGCTCAGTCTGTGTCACGATCAATCACTTCAATAAACATGTCCAAGCTAAAACAAACATTCAGACAGGTCCATATCAGGCAACCTTCAGGAAAAAATTTCCACACAATCCAGACGCACACCAGCTCCTAGTAAAGCAAAGTTACACTGTGCGGCTTACTTGCAGTGAGGTGGGGGTCATCAAATGACAAGACCACTAAGACAGAAAATCCTGATGTTATGGTGACATTTTTTATTATGAAGTGTATATGTACTGATTGATAATAGCACCATGCAAAACCAGTGTGTGGGTGCCTTCAGGTGCAACAGAAATACAAGCAATTACAATTATTAGAATTTATTTCTTCTTGTCCTTTTAAAGAAAACCTGCAGGCTTCCGATGCAATTGTAATGACAAAGTTTCTTCCCCATATCTGGAAACAACAGAATTAAGAAGCTAAATCATGAGCCACCTTGTAAACCCTGCTAACTTGATTTCTTGCTTAATGCGCACATTCTCTAGGGAATGAATTTAATTAGTTCGATTATTTTAACTGCTGGCCAACTATATGTAACTAGCTGTAAAATTGGCAGATTGAAATCTGCAAGTACAGCAGATTTCTCTTTGCATGAAATGCATTTAAATATTTCAAATCACTTTTAAATGGTAAATTTAAAGACAATAAGATACAATTTCTTGTACTAAAATAGTAAAACTAAAGCAGAAAGATATTACGTTGCTTGAAAAGGCACAAAATGAGTCAATGTTACATGTCATGCAAGAAGAATAGTGGAATACTAACCTAGATGCATCTTAAAAAGTAAAGCAAATGTATGTTTGTATAAATAATTTGTATCTGTACCAGTGTTGTGGTTTAACTTCAGCCAGCAAAATACCAAGAAGCTGCTCTCCCACCTCCCCCACCCTCCTCCAGCAGAGGGCGAGAATTGGAGGAAAAAGACAAGGAAGCTTGTAAAATTGAGATAAGAACTATTTACTAATGAAATGTAACTAAATAGTAGTATTTTTATTTATACATATATTAAGTCATTAAAAGAACAGAAAATTTTAAAATTGTACAATTGCTTACCACCTGCCAACCAATGCACAACTGGGTCCCGAGTAGTGAGAGACAGAGCCAGAGCGTGATCACAGCAGAGCCTGAATGAGCCCCACGAGCAACAGCACAACTGGGAAAGCCAACCAACCCACCAACTCACTCACAAATAAGCCAGCAAAGGAGCAAGGAAAGCAACTAACAAAGGAGTTAGCGAGGGAGCAAAAAGGATAGTTAGAGAGTGTAATGGCTTTTGTGCCCACTCCCCACTTATGTACCAGGCATGACATACTATGGGATGAAATACTCCTTTTGTCAGTTTGGGTCAGCTGTCTGAATTCTGCGTTCTCCCACACTGCTTGTAGCGAGAAAGTTGGGAACGCAGCTGCAGTATCAGTAGCTGAGAAAGACCTTGAAATTGGTGCAAGCACTCCCCAGCACCAGCTAAAAAGACACCTTAGCAGTACTTTTCTCAGAGGAAATCCAGAAACACAGCTTCATACCAGCCACTGTGAAGAAAGTTAACTCCAGTGCTTATCATGTATCTATGTTGCTTCCTATGCACATATAATAATCAATCCCCGGTCAACCAAAAACATGCCACCAGGCAACAGTGTACGGTGACACATAAATTAAAAAGTTGGATGTGTACTCCACAATATGACTGTATTAATATCTATTTTATCTATTTATAAAACAATTGCAGCACCTGCCTAAATACAGCCTTCTACACAAGTGTACTCTGTAACTATTCTGTTCCATTCTAATTGACCAGATATTCAAGATCCAAAGCTACTAGTTTATATTCCCTAATTTAGGCTTACATTTTGCTCAAATAAAATCACACTTACAAACCCTAGGTACTATGGCAAATTTTTGATTTTCAGCAAGACATGGATACTTTCCAGGCTCAAGGGTTCTGACCCTTCAGATTGTGTTTCTTTTTTTTTTTTTTTTTTTGTCTTTAAGCAGATGTTCATTTCTGGAATAGTTTCCAGAGACTGTCTACCAAGCACATCAGGAAGCAGATTTCACATTGTGGTAAGACCACTACTAATACTCAACAAATGAGCAGCAAATCTCCCTCCTGACTCAGAAATTAGTGACAGCAAACACAGTATTAACTTTCTTCTGCGAAAACACTTCTGTGTACCTTGAATTGCTCTGTGAAAAATTTCCAATCTGATTAAAACAGTTTTGTTGTCATAGAATTACCTCATAAACTGATGGAGTCAAGTAGTATACACTGCTCTGCTTCCTAATTAAAACAATTACATAAAATAAAGGTACCTGGAAAATTTTTACTAGTTCTAATCAATGTTATGCAACATCAACAGTAGTTTCTTGTAAGAGATTTCCAAGAGATAGTCAGGAAGGAAAAGCATTTTCATATTTCTGTACAGTTACTCTTCCTTAGACATATTATAGTCTTGTCTTCATACAAGACTGATTATGCACTTAATTAGTGAGTTATGCTATTACTCACTACTATAGCTGCTGCTCATATCAGTTTAGAAGTTTGGGTTTTTTAAGCTGATACATTATGCACTGCCTCCATAGGCAAATATATACAGCATAAATACGCATGTTATGTTTGTTGGGGTGTGCATGTATGTTGGAAGGGTTATTTCTCTATTTTCTATCAGTACTACTTCTTGATCCTGATATAAAAACAGCATAACTAAACACAATTATTAACTAGTGTCATGCCAGAAAAAAATTACAATCTTCCTAAAGAGAAGCTGTGATAGATTGCAGAATTCCTGCTAATTTCAGGCTGATTCAGGGCTGCTTTTTCACCCCACATTTGCTAGGAATGTTACATGTCCAGTGTCCAGAGACTAGGTGTCAAGGGTGGCAAAATAGACAAACTTTTGGCCATAGTAAAGGCAGCAGGTTTTCTCATACTCCTCTTAAAAGTAATCACACTTCACAGGTGCAACCCTGTTCCACTAAAATCGGTGGCAAATTCTTACATGCAAAGAGGCTAGGAAGAAGAAGGTGTAGGAAAAGGGGGCAAGTATTTTCATGACAAAACAACATAGTAGGAAACATTAGGTAAAAAATTGTATTTGTGATCAACAAGCCCCAGATATATTTCTCTGGAAACATGCTGATCTGTAAGGCCTTACACAGAGTTTGGGAAATAGGGATCATCTAATTCAAACTGTGCAGTTCATGTGGACAAACAACAAATAAGATGAATGTTCCCAGAAATCTCACAACAAGAGAAGAATCATTAAGATTTTTAAGCCCATCAATGCATGGCTTCTAGACCTATTTCTCTTACAAATGTCTGTGAAAATAAGCTTTTCAAATCTACTGATTTTAAGGGAAGTGACATTTTTGATGACTCTTTAGCACAAAGATTACTTTAAAAGACTTTTTGATGGGTTTTCAAGATACTTTAGTTTCCTAGAACCGTTTTGTAAAATTGCCTCAGACTTACTTCACTGTATTTTCTTCTTTTTACTAATGCTCCCAATGGCAATCACCACTGAATTGAAAGGTAAACACATGAATACAATTTTTTGTTGTTGTTTGGTTAAGAGGAAGCAATAACTTTTAAATGAGAATTTCTTGTTCTCTTTAAAATAACCAATGGAAATACTTTCACATTTTGAAGAGCTTTTAGTTCTGACTGTGATTTATTAAAGGGCTGATATGAAAAGATGCCTTAAAATTAAAATCATAGAATGGTTTGCGTTGGAAGGGACCTTAAAGATCATCTAGGGCTTGTTCATTCTCTATGGTTTCTGCCCCTGAGGTAATTCATGCATGTCTCCATGCCTAGCTCCCAGTGCATTTGAACCAGAGTCAGTGGTCATTATTAGGCAATGGCTCCTGTATGCTGTAGCCTTACTATCACAGGAATTTCCTATCTTCTTTCTTTTAGCTTCATATCAAAGAATCATGGAATGGCTTGGGTTGGAAAAAGATCCAACTTTAAAATCATCTAGTTCCAACCCCCCTGCCATGGCCAGGGACACCTTCCTCATCCCGCCGTGCCTTGAACACTTCCAGGGATGGGGCATCCACAGCTTCCCTGGGCAACCTGTTCCAGTGCTTCATCACCCTCTCTGTGAATACTTTCTTCCTGATATCCAATCTAAATCTTTGTTACCCCTTGTCCTGTCACTACAGGCCCTTGTAAAAAGTCCCCCTCCAGCTTTCTTGTAGGCTCCTTCTGGTACTGGAAGGCTGCAATGAGGTCTCCCTGGAGCCTCCTCTTCTCCAGGCTGAACAAGCCCAATTCTCTCAGCCTTTCATCATAGGAGAGGTGCTCCAGCCCTCTGAGCATCTTCATGGTCCTCCTATGGACTCACTCCAACAAGTTGATATCCTTCTTATGTTGGGGGCTCCAGAATTGGATGCAGTACTCCAGGTGGGGTTACAAGAGAGTAGAGTAGAGGGGGAGAATCACCTCCCTTGAGCTCTTGGCCACACTTCTCTGAATACAGCCCAGGATACAGTTGGCTTCCTGGGCTGCCAGCACACACTGCCGGCTCATGTCCAGCTTTTCATTCACCAGTACCCCCAGGTGCTTCTCCTCAGGGCTGTTCTCAATCCATATGAAATGGAGAGCATAATCATCTTGGAGCATGAAAGTTATTGGAAACAGTTCTTCAGTTCTTTCATTCACTTTCCGTTTCAAGTGAGTAAGAGCATTCAGGTCTTATTTGATCCCGGCCCATCACAGCTTCTCACGTGGTCGGTCTGAGCTTCACAACTGCAACGCTGTCACTAAGCTGATTTTCCATAAAATACAAAAGTCCTGTTCAGTTTTAAGCAGCTTAAGGGCACCCTTCTTTAGCCATAGTTACAATCCCAGTAATGTGATCAGAAAACACAAGCAAACAAACACCTCCTTCACAGGAGTTCAGGGTATGCAGACAGCACTCAAATATCCACTTTGATTTTCTGAAATGGTAAAGCATGCTAAGCACCACTCAGTAACCAGTTAATTACCTCACTACTTTGAAATGATTGTATGGCACCACTTAGTCAATCTCTTCTACTCATCAGTTAGAAAATCATGAACATGAAATCAATGAGAGAACCAGTCGCCTCCTTAAAAATATCCACTCCCAAAACCATAAGCATTTGCATGAATATCAGTCACCCTGACAGTGATGAATGGAAATGACACACTCGAGAGATTGGTGTTTTAACTTCAAACTAACTGTTCATTTGGGCTTAGAAGATTATTAAATTCTTATTCTAAAAGTTCTGCTTTCAAAAGTGAAAATGTAAAGATAGCAAGTCCCCACTAATATTTGCCCTTCTGAACAGGCATCAGAGCGGGAATGAAACAGCTTCTGTCCTTCATGTACTGACTGAGATCTTTTCATCAAAGCATGTTACTAAGACTGGAACCTCATCAAGGCAGTGAGCTTGCAGTTTTAACACCAAAGGCTCTGGTTGCAAATAACAAGGGCCTGATTTGGCATAAAGAAACCAGCTAAATTACACCTGTAGGAGAATGCAAGAAAAGGGGGATGAAGGAATGGAGACATCAAGGAAGTAGGAACCTGTCACCAACCCAGCACTGGAGGCACTGAAGAGGGAACAAAAACGGTCCATGAAGTTAGAGGTTTAGGAGATGGGAATCCTAGCTTCTCCCACATGCTAATTTATTCTGGAAAAGGCATCAAAAATGGCAATTTTAAAATCCTTGCATTTACCAATTATGCAACATTACTTTGCTTCAAAGGTACCAGATGATTGAGGTGTTATGCCTTTTCTTTTTTTTTTTCCCCCTGTTGATCCAAGCAATAGAATTTTCTCTTTTATCTTGTATTTCAGGTAGGTAATCTCCAGTACCGAAGTGGATAAACCTATCAACTCATTTCACACGCAGCACTGAAAAGTCATCAGCTGCTAACAACTCATTACTCACTGTGAAAGATCAAAACTAATGACAGATGTAATGCTCTCTTGTTATTAGTCCCCTGAGTCATCCAATTCCCACTGTACCACCCTTTATTTTTTGCTGCCTGCCTCTATATAACAAGCAATACTGTTGTTGCAGGTAGCTCCTTTGACTCATTTCTTGGGTTCACCCGCCTGTGATTTCTGGTTGAGTTGAGCTACTATGACACCGCTTTCTTTTGGCATCTCCCACGACGTCTGACCAGGCTACTAATACTTTTAATGTTTAAACACATAAATATTTACGTGGTGGTATTGGCAGTGCTACATTAATGGTTGGACTTGATGATCTTAAAGGTCTGTCTTTTCCAACCTATATGATTTTAAATTCTCCATTTTTACCGAGCATACTACTA
This sequence comes from Eurypyga helias, assembly GCF_000690775.1. Lineage (NCBI taxonomy): Eukaryota > Metazoa > Chordata > Aves > Eurypygiformes > Eurypygidae > Eurypyga > Eurypyga helias. Next base: position 47,462 of record NW_010257184.1, read on the forward strand.
GTAGTGCTTAAATAAAAATTGATAAGTAATGATTATATGAATACCTTTGCTAATCAAAGTTCAACATCTCATTATCTTAATTTCCCAGGTAGAATAGAAATCAGCATTTTCTGATATTGGGAAATATTATGAATAAAAATAGCATATGAAGGTAATATTCCTTTTCAGAAACAGGAAAATACAATGTTTAAATGGAAAAGGCACAAGATCAGCTTCACATCTAGGAATGAGAAAAAACTAAAGACTTCACATGAATTATATTTTCCTGGGAAAGATAAATTAATCTTTTCACTTTCTCACAGAATGAGATGTTAAAAAACCCACCCATATACTAATCTCCTCCTCCTTTTTTTGTTGGTTCAAGCTGTGACTGCTTTCCAGAATTACTGAGCCATGCATCACAGACAGCCAGTAACAACCAGTAGAAACATGCTTTCCTTTAATACTTTTTATTCCGGTTCTGTGTGTATTCTTTAACTGAACTTACATTTCTCATCGTTCTCCCCACTCCTTCAATAAAAACACTGAACAGTGTCCCTCAGTCATGCTTACACATCACTCAATTGGCACATTCTCCACAGAATTTATTCATCACCAAGCATATCCACGTGTTATACGCTTTAAAGTCCTATAAAGCATCACAGTGATATTCCATAATGCCCATAAGACACCACTATAGCACCACACCTCTCTTAATGGAATATCCGATTTATGATTAGCTTTCAGTACTAAGACTGACCAACCCACCTGCCCACCCAACGAAGACCCCCAAAACAAATCCCTGAATATTACAGTGCTTTATCTGTAAACTCTGAATGCTTCTTTCTGCTTGAAAGTGAACAGCCAAACTTTGGCATTTACTTGCTCTCTCTCCTTAGTAAAAATAAAAGTGATATTTTAGAGCTCCTTCTAATCCCTATGATTCATATGTCAGACTCCCCACATTCATCATTTCAAGCAAATTTTTTTTTTATCCATTTCCAGGCCTAATGGTGAACTATGTTTCAGGCAAATTGCCTTCTTTCTATTCCTAATGCTCTAATCAGTGTTAGTAAAGAACACTTCATGCGATTGTTATTGCTGAATGGCAAGATGTCTATATAAACTATCCTCTTCATTCCTCCAAAACATTTTAAAACCATGGAGACAACAACAGCAAGCCCTTCTTTTGTTCATCAAAATGCATAATGACATGCAAAGAGCAAACTCTCCTGCCTATTTTTTTCCTTGGAGCCTTTAAAGTTTCAAATCAAAGCCACAATATATATCTGAGGAGTAACATTATTATTCCTATGCTGCAGGCATAGAGAGGGTCCTGCATTCCTACAACCCCAGTTTTAAACATGTGCCTTCTGAAAACTGAGTGCCCATCACTGTGGTCATCAGTATTGATCATAGAAAGTAACCTAGATGCACACACAGGGGTAACTAACAATTCGGCAATACAGTCAAATTTCCCAAGAACCTCATAGGAAGCTACTTCAGTGTCATTTTCAAACCCAGATTCAGGTGCCCAGATGTGTAACTACACCTAAAGCTACTGAGAAAACTGACTCAATCCCTCCTTCAGGAAACTTCCAGTTCACCTGATGCATAATCAGTTCAGTTCAGAGACAGTTCTGGCTCTGCTAGATGACACACTTTTAGAGCAATGCAAATTTTAAGACACAACCTCTGGTGCGAATCTCACACAAGATTATAATGTGAATGGGCATAAGCAGACTATATTGTTCATTGTAAAAATAGATTATTACATTCTCAAAGGTAGGAAGGTCTTACCTGAACAACAATGGTTTACACCATAGCATTGCTTATATTCTTATGCAGTCAACACTAAAGCAATGATGCAATTTCCAGCAGAATTTCTATTAACAGTGGCCAGTGTTAAGATCTAATATATAATCTAGCAACCCTGGGTTCAGACATTAGTGTACTAGGCTACAGGGGTATATTAGTCTGTTTTCTGTAAAGTTATCCATGCAAATTCATCTATTTGTCACATCCAGTTTGAGCCTACTTGCAAGTATGATCGTGAGTGACTCAGCTTGAGGTGAACCAACATTACAAAGACCATCTGCTACAGCACATTGTACATTCTCTCCGTTCAAAGACCTAATTGTACTTACCCTCACAGGCACTAGCTGGATGAGGTAATTCAGTGAGACTCTCTAAAGGCTAGGGTCTTTTACAAAAAACATTTTTGGCTGAAACTGTAGCAGGCATACAGTGTACTGATACCATGGCCCCAGAAGGCAGTGAGTTAGTGTCAGGAGGAAGCAGTACAGAATTATGTTCAAAAAGCCACGTGTAGTAGCTATTTAACTCTAATAAATAATAATTTAAAAAAAAAAAAAAGTGCTGGGCACGGAGACTGTAAATATCTGTTCTGCAACACTGAATGATGCAGATCTCTGAGTAAAATAAACTCTGAAGACAAGGAAACCATTACCTCATCAGACCCAAAAAGCTATCGTATAATTCTGGGGTGTTTGATGTTTATTCTTGTTTGTCACGACATACTAAAATACACCACCGACGTTCACTGATGAGCACAACAGGTTGCAGATCTGCAGGCAGCACAAGTAAAAGTCAGAGTAGTGAGCTCCCAATACGATACTTCCACTGATTGTTTTATGCTGACTCCCATTTGGAATCAGACAAGGATGCACTTCCCCTTCTCCAATAATTGTTTATTTCTGTGTATAATAAGTCTCATCACTTCTTTTAAAGACTTTGTGATACACCAGGTTGTTCACCATAGTTGTTTGCATAAAAAGAGGTATAATTTTATAGAGTTCTTTACTGAAAGAACTCAAATGAGTATCATTAACGGCCTTAATACTAAACAGGTAGGAAAAATCTCTCAGCCCTAAGGAATGAGGTATAGAAGCATGATAGGTCCTACCAGCTTTGTTTTTATCCCCTTGTTTCCAGAGATTTTCATCTTGGCATATATGATATATTGGAGCACAGTCAAGGATTGTTAGGGTTTTTTTCCACAATCCATTTCACCTCCTGCTTGTTAGTGACTGGAACGTTATTATGCAAATTAGTCTGCAGTTCACCATCTCTAGTGAATTTACACCATAAAAAAAATTCCTGTCAAAGTCCATCTGATACCCTCCTAAATACGGATACAGATACGAATAGTAATTAGTACACATCTACAGGTTTGTATTCTTTTTCATCAAAGAGCTTGCCAACTCATTTTAAGCATATCAGGTAAAGACAACTCTATGGTTTCCTTTCAAAAGATTTCAAGAAATAAATCAAACAAAACTAGTCTGTTTGAATTCAAGCAGCTTACTCACAAAAATGAATATACAAATATCGACATCAAGCAACCTATTTGCTCTCTAAACATATAAGAAAGATAAAGAAATATTCATAATTTTTTCAAAATTTCACAAAGTGAAATTATCTGTAACAGCATTATTTTTTTCTTTGTGTTATCCTGAAGCACAACAATTTGCACAGCCTATAGATAATTTTCTGTATTAGAAATGTTTCTCTGTGTGGATAATTTACTTGTGAAATCATTTAAGGAATGACTCATTTACTGAGATAATGTAATCACATCATCCTATTAATTATATTCACAACATTCTATTAAAAGTTTAAATTCAGATACTATTCTCCAGACTGACTTTACTAATGCAGTCAATCCTTAAATAGATTTGGTCAGTAATTCTGCATTAAAAAGTGACTGCTCTTTGCACTAGTTTTTCCACTTGCCGTGTTTAGAAGCAATACTGTGAAATAAAAGTAAACAAAAAATAAGAATACCTCTCTTGCTTTTATAACAACTTAATTAAAATGCTAGCCCATAAGATGCTATTCCTACAGATAATTTATGTTCATCCTTAATTTTTACAAGGTGCTTAAAGGGTCTTTACGAGTCTTTTCTAAGTGCTTTCAGGAAAATTACTTACTTGTGATAGACCTACTCATTTTGCTTCTCCCCCCCCAAAAAAAAAAAAAAAAAAAAAAACAAACAAACTAAAACACACACTATTGTAAAGTTCCATTTTTTATGGGACATAACCCTGGACAGATGGCTGGGTATGATACATGCTTTTATAGATAGACACACAGATATATATGTGTATCTGAATATATAGACATATATATGTATTTTTCAACTGGAGAGAATCTGCTCTTGATCATTTTCATGTGGATGGTTTTGTGGGTAATAACAGTACTACAAGCTGTTATTATAGATATTTTCATTATTATCATCATGATCCTTAGACAACAATACTCCCATGTTTCCTAGCAATCAATGGGTTTGAGTTCAAGCTGAGATTCAGTTGCTACACATACACAACCCTAGCACATTAAAGGAAACCCGCTACTCTCAACACAAATGATTGAAGAATTCAGATTCCATTCAGTATAGACAACTGACAGGAAAGAAGATTAATTGAACTAAAATCATAGAATCATAGAATGGTGTGGGTGGGAAGGGACCTTAAAGACCACCCAGTTCCAACCCCCCTGCCACGGCCAGGGACACCTTCCACTAGACCAGGTTGCTCAAAACCTCATCCAGCCTGGCCTTGAACACTTCCAGGGATGGGGCATCCACAGCTTCTCTGGGCAACCTGTTCCAGTGCCTCACCACCCTCTCTGGGAAGAGCTTCTTCCTGATACCTAATCTAAACCTCCCCACTTTCAATTTAAACCCATTACCCCTTGTTCCATTATGCTGTTCTGTTGGGGTTTTTTTCTGGGTTGTTTTTTTTTTTTTTTTTTTCTCATGTAGCAAAAATTACTGCTCTGGTATTTGAGGGACAAAATTTGCAAAGGATTAAAAAAAAAACCAAAACCACAATCAAAAAAAAACCCAAAACCAACCAAGCAAACAAAAACACAAACAAAAAAAAAACCTCTCTTGTGCTGTTTCCTTCTTCCTGCAGTTAGTGAAGTTAATGTCTCAATATGGACGTTGCTGTATCAGTGACTTCTATGTACAACTGTATGTATATTCAAACAGAACCTTAAAAAAGTACGATGTCTATTACAGAAAAAAACAACAAACAAAACAAAAAAAAAAGCCCAACACACCCCCCCACACTCCCCATTTTGGTAAATAATGTCTTCTGCTATAGAAATAACCGCAGTCTGTCTAATCTGAACCCCGTAGCACTCAAGGTAAGGCAGAGAATAATGATGAATATGGATCATTTAATAAGATGACCTGCTGTACCAACTCATAGGAAATAAAGGTCTGATCTTCAGAGGCTAGTTTTTGTAGTAGTTTCTAAAATCATGAAGACATTTTGTTCACTCTTAAGACACTTTCCTTCTTTGTGCCAGAATTATTCACTAGCAAAAACATTCCAAATGTTGAAAACAATAGAATTCTTCTTGCAGTTCTGGACAGTACAAACCTATATACATATTTTCTATGTAAGGTTTACCTGGCCTATTATGAAAAGTTGCAACTGTTACCAGAGGATGGGAAGAAGTAAGCTCAACACTGGCATCTATTTCTAAGGAACTCCATACTCATTCGTAGCACAGAGAGACACATAACTGCATATATAAGTGCATAAATTGATATACAAGTATTCAAATAAATGAATAAATATATTATACTAGCTAATTAATAAGTGGACATATTTTTGTGTATATGACAATACTGTCTGGGATTGGCTATAAAGTTTATAGCTGTCTTGCCAATCCCCAGAATCATCTCACTCTGCTTCCTGGGCACAGGCAGTCAGCTACAAAAGCAGATCTTAAGTCTTATAATACATGTCTACAGCCACAATTCAGTATCGGTTGCAGAGTGCTGTGATGATTTTCTTTTTGTGCAGCTGCTGTGGCAGTTCTTATCTTTCTTTCACTGCCCTACACACTAAACTAATACTTGCCATGAAAATAGGCTAAAATGAATCCAGATCTGAAATGCAGAAACTCCACAATAAAAATATTGCCAATTTCAGATAATTCCTTTCTGTAGTAAATTAAGTATTCTCTTCACATAATTTACAGGACAAAACCATCTCTATGTAAAACCATGTCAGTGTGAGAGAAATATCAAAAATTTGTATAATTAAAGTGTTCAAAAGACAGTCAATGTATCCTTTACACCAGTGGACTGTGAATTCTCCATAGCACTCAGTTAAAAGTGTTTTCCATTGGAGTATCCCCTTACATAACATAGAGTAGAAACTTTAAATAGTATGAAATTCAACTTGACTCTTACCAGAAAAGACACTGGGGATCTTGGAAAGAAAACTTTTGACTGTACGAATAGGAATCCCATTTTTCTCATCTTGCATGCGGGCTATGACATCTTCCATCTGAACACAGAGAAAACAAAAACAAAATAATAAAGAAACACAGAATTATTTTCTAAAATAAATTCTCCAAGAAATCCTAGATCAGTTTCTCAAAATGACAGGTTCACTCTTGCTATTTCTTTTTTTAACTTATAATTTATATTATATATTTCTATTTAACAGGCTAAAAAACTGCAACTAATTTATTTGTGGACAACAGTAAAAAAATTGTATGTGCTCAAAGTCTCTTGAGAAAAAAATACCAATGCAGAACAAAGAATTAGTTAAAGTAGTTAAAAAGATTTAAATGAAGTATTTAAAAACCATTGCTGTATATACAACTACATATTTTGATTGTATCACATATAAAAGCAAAATAGATGCATACAGCCTTCTCGGGGACTGATGCGGTTCTCAAAAAGGCTGTTCAAAACAAAAGTAGAACTTTTAAGTTCAAAGCAAAAATTCCTTCTTTTTTTCAGAAAGGAGGGGAAAATAATATTAAATGATGTTTCCATCCCTGGAAACAGCAGAGCCATAAATGTAAGATTTTTTTTTGTAGTTAATGAAGTATGTATAAAAATGTTTAAAATCACTGTACTATATTTTTAAAATAGTTTTGCATTAGCAAAAAAGCAGACTAACATGTGAAATGAGTCTAACAGCCAAAATTCTATTATATACTTTTTTTCCATGGAAGTCAGAAGACCCAAATGAGAAAACAGCAGGTCAGCATTAGCTGCAACTGTGCATTAATTGGCCCAACAGGGCAGTTGTATAGAGCCAGGAAAGGGAAAGGGAGCTGGGGCAACCCCTAGGGTACATAGAGGAAAAGAACAAAAATCCATACCAAAAATGAAAATCAATTTGTTTGACTGCTCCTGAAAAATCTGTTTATACAAAGTGTCTGGAGGTTCACATGCTCCGTGTGCTTATGGATCATACATTGGCAACCCAAGGAATTAATATCCAGTGGCATAGTCCAAAACAGGAGGTACACTCAAGAAGATCTATTGCTCAGAATTAAGGAATGTACAGATGTAACAGAAAAAAAGAACCAATGTTCAATGTAATGATTTTCATCTGACATGGAATTTAATTATTTAAATAGAAAAGGCTATTCATAATGTTCTGAAGAAAATGCTAATCAGATGAACTGTTGTCTATGAAATGGAATGTGTCCTTACATTTATTATCCATATAATAAATGAAAGCTTGTTTCAACCCCTGCTAAATTCAGTTGGTAAACTGTCTTATTGAGCCATTAAATGAATAAGTCATTGCTCAAATTCAAGTGAATATCTTTTCTTTAAACAAAAAAGTGAATTATAAACATAGATACATGGTCTTCCATAGAAATTAACTGAAGTAAATTTGATGATAAATTCCAGACATAGTGTGTAAGCTTATAAGAATATTGCTAGAACTGCAGAGTAACTAATAATGTATGTTACATTGGGACAAAGTTTAGAAGGCAATTCTTACATAAAACAACATGATAAAGGTATATTTGCATTATATAAAAGGATTACTACAAATGTAGAGCAGATCCTGGAACACAATATTGCAGGTAGTGTGCTGTGGTTTAACCCCAGCTGGCAACTCGCTTACTCTTCCCTCCCTAAGTGGGATCAGGGAAACAAATCAGGGTGAGGGAAATAAAACTCATGGGTTGAGATAAAAGATAAAGACAGTTTAATAGGACAGAAGAGGAAAAACAATAATAATAATAATAATAGCAATGCTGAAAGAATATACAAAACAAGTGATGTAAAATGCAATTGCTCACCACCTGCTGACCTATGTCCAGCTAGTTCCTGAGCAGTGCTCACTCCCCCCCAGCCAACTCCCCCCATTTTATATGCTGAGCATGACATCATATAGTACGGAATATCCCTTTGGCCAATTTGGGTCAGCTGTCCCAGCTGTGCCCCCTCCAACCTGCTCACTTGCAGAGCATAAGAAGCTGAAAAATCCTTGACCAGTGTAAACACTTCTTAGAAACAATTATAACATCAGTGTGTTATCAACATTATTCTCATATTAAATCCAAAACACAACATTACACCAGCTACTAGGAGAAAAAATGTAACTCTACGCCAGCCAAAACCAGGACATAGGGATACGTTATCTTTTTCTTAGGCACTCACAAGTGTGCAGACATTTAATCCCTAGCTTTCCTAGTGCTGTCATCAAGTGGTCTTTTGAGAGTATATGGAATAAACTGTTAACTGACATTCACACATGCTTTCCTAAACTTGCTTCATGGACAAGATTTAACCTAAACTTTATAAAATCTAATTCTGATAGAGACTGTAGCTCTGGGGTTGTTCTCTGGTTTTGATTATCAAAGTAAGCTCTAGGATATCTGCACTACAAAATTATACCTTTCTTTTGCATGTCTAGCTTAGATTATTGTCCCATGTCAGGAGCAAACACCCTCTGTGCAAAAGGCACATCACATTCCAGAGAACATCATGGTGAACTACCTAGTTAATTCACTGTACAGATATTACTGCATAAGTGAGTGGGAATCATGAAATCGTTTAGGTTGGGAAAGAACTTTAATATCAAGTCCAACCCTTATCCTAGCACTGCCAAGTCCACCACTAATCCATGCCCTTAAGCACCACATCTACATAAATCTTAAATAACTCCAGGCATGGTGACTCAACCACTACCCCGGGCAGCTGGTTCCAACCCTTGATAACCCTTTCAGTTAAGAAATTTTTCCCAATATCCAATTTAAACCTGCCCTGGGACAACTTGAGTCCATTTCTCGTTGTCTTATCACTTGTCACTTGGGAGAAGAGACCAACATCCACCTCTCACAACCTCCTTTCAGGTAGTTGAAGAGAGCGATAAGGTCTCCCCTGAGCCTCCACTTCCCCAGGCCAAACAACCTCAGTTCCCTCAGCTGCTCCTCACAGGACTTGTGCTCCAGACCCTGCCCCAGCTCCATTGCCCTTCTTTGGACACGCTCCAGCACCTCAGTGTCTTTCTGTAAGGAACAGCCCAAAACTGAACACAGGATTCAAGGTGCTGCCTCACCAGTGCCCAACACAGGGGGACAATCACTTCCCCAGTCCTGCTGGCCACACTGTTCCTGATGCAGGCCAGGGTGCCATTGGCTTTTTTGGCTACCTGGGCACACTGGGTGGCTCATATTCAGCTGGATGTTGACCAACATCCCCAGGTCCTTTTCTACTGGGCAGCTTTCCAGTCACTCATCCCCAAGCCTGTAGCATTGCAGGGGGTTGTTGTGACCCACATGCAGAACCTGGCACTTTGCCTTGTTGAACCGCATACAGCTGACCTCAGCCGGTTGATCCAGCCTGTCCAGATCTCTCTGTAGAGCCTGCCTACCCTCAGGCAGATAAACACTCCCTCCCAACTTTTGGTCATATGCAAATATAGTGAGGGTGCCCTCATCCAGGTCACTGATAAAGATGTTACACAGAACTGGCCCCAGTACTGAGCCCTGGGGAACACCACCTGTGACCAGAACCCAACCAGATTTAACTCCATTCACCAAAACTCTTTGGGCCCGGCCATCCAGCCAGGTTTTTACGCAACAAAGAGTACAGCCATCCAAACCATAAGCAGCCAGTTTCTCCATGAGAATGCTGTGGGAAAAGGTGTCAAAGGCTTTTCTGAAGTCTAGGTAGACAGCAACCACGGCCTTTCCCTCATCCACTGAGTGGGTCACCTTGTCATAGAAGGAGATCAGATTAGTCAAGCAGGACCTGCCTTTCATAAACCCACACTGGCTGGGCCTGATTACCGAGTTATCCCATACGTGCCGTAACCTCCCCTGGCACCGAGGTCAAACTGACAGGCCTGTAGTTCCCTAGATCCTCCTTCCAGCCCTTCTTTAGATGAGCATCACATTGGTAACTTCCAGTCAACTGGGACCTACATGGTTAGCCAGGACTGCTGATAAATGATGGAAAGTGGCTTGGTGAGCACTTGTGCCAGCTCCTTCAGTACCCTTGTGTGATTCCCATCCGGTCCCATAGACTTGTGTGAGCCTAAGTGGTGTAGCAGGTTGCTAACCATTTTCCCTTGGATTTCAGGGGCTTCATTGTGCTCCCCATCCCTCTCTTCCACCTCAGGGACCTGAGTACCTGGAGAACAACTCATCTTACTATTAAAGACTAAGACCAAGAAGTAATTAATTCCCTCAGCCTTTGTCTCATCCATTGTCACTATGTTTCCCCCTACACCCAATAAAGGATGGAATTCTCGTTAGCCCTCCTTTTATTGCTAATTTATTCACAGAAACAATTTTTCTTGTCTCATTGTCCGCAAACAAGATATGACACAACAGCAGACTCCTAATTAGTTACAGTTGACCTCTATGTTACCTGTTAGACTACAAAATTCTTAATTTTGTTGTCTATCTTTGTGCAGAAATCTGTGTCACTTGTGTTTTGTGGTCCTCTTAAATCTTAAACATAATAACTCAAGAAAATGGTAAATGCTTCAATTAAAGATTAAAAACCATGTAATCCAACATATGCAGGTGCGCAGCTTAACTTCCAATATACATAGTCCCTATTTCTGGTTTAGTTGCTTTAAATTCAGCAAATGTATAATCTTCCACTGAAAAACATCACATTTAATTTTATTTGAGAAGCAGCACTGAAGGCATTTCTTTATCATCCATCAACAATGACCTAAGACAATGAAAAAGGGGGAACAGTTTAATTAGAATCATGAAAGAAAATCTTCATCTAATTTTGCTCAAGAAGTCTAATCTGGGAAACAAAAGCTGGTAACTGATATAATAGTTTTCCCTCCTGATGTATCATTGTTTACTTCTGAATTACCTAACCTAATGCTCAAAAGTGAAATATAACAGGGGAGTGTAGCTAGAAGGAAGTTCACAGTGCAGCAAGGATTCTACAGAACATTTCTAAATAAATGTATATTTCAAAAAAATGTGCCATTTTTTTACCAGCGAGGTAGTTCTAAACCTGGCAAAAACTTACTAACCTTCTGATGCATAGGCAACTCAGACCAGACTTGTAATATTAATATTTAAAATGTCACTCATCTCCCTGTGAAGAAAATTTGCAGTCTTCATCTTGACATGTAAGAACTGTGTGAAATCTATTTCAAAGACTAAATCTATGACAAGAGTGACAGTGCATCTTATATGAAGAAAGGTTGAGAGTGTTGGGTTTGTTTAGCCTGGAGAAAAG
>NW_010257185.1:0-46161 GCF_000690775.1 Eurypyga helias
GGTTTAGTGGTGGACTTGGCATTGCCAGGTTAATGGTTGCACTGGATTTTAAGGTTCTTTTCCACCCTAAATGATTCCATGACTCTATTCCAACACTTTTCATTATGCCTGACTAGAATCTTTCAATTAGTATCACTGATAAATGGATCATTTCAAGTATTGAAAGAGGCATCTTTCAGGATCTTCAAAAAAAATCCACTTTTTGTTCTTTGAATCGTAGAATTAAATGACTCATTTCCAATGAGAGCTGTCTGTTCTAAGCCAAGCTTCTTCTTTGTCCTGCCTAATGCTGAAATTGGTGCAAGTCTCTCTAAACCTCGTAGCATTTGCAGTTTGCCATGTTTTAGAGTCAGCAAAGAGCTGCTGTGTGGTGATGCCACTAATCAGGTAGGCAGTAACTTCTTATGGTTTAAAAATATAATGGATCTTTGCTTGCTAGTGCTTTTGTTGGTCCTTCCAGCCCTTGGGACAAGCGAGTTGGCATTGGGTGTCTAAATTTAGTCTTGCCTTGTGACTGTGATCTCTGTGAATAGAAATGTGAGGTGGATATGTGCACGTGTAAACTACCTGGCTGTTGTACCATTATCTGACCTTACTTCCCCCAGTTTGGCTGTATTTCTGTAGCAACCCACAGTGGAATGGACAGATTTCTGGGGTTAAAAAATACCCTTGGAAGTAAGGTATCTTTTTTGACCCTCACCCCCCCCATTCAGATATAACAGATTTCACAGATGACATTGCGATCACATGCTGATGTACACGCAGAATAACTCCCCCAGCTCAGACCTCAGCCTCCGCTGTTGAAAGAAGAAAGCCATCAGAGCTTGCCGGGATGCACTCGTGCTTTTACTACCCTTCATGATACGAAGGGCTGATCAAAGTTGGGGTAAAGTTGGCTTGACAAAGTCAAAGCCCAGTTTAGGAGTGGCTTGAGTTTAGGATCTAATGTATCACAACTGGCATTTTGATAACTTCATGCATCATTTTATTAACACTGTCATAATTCTCTTAATGATTCAGCAACTTCCCGCAGCAAGAAAAAACAGACTTAAAAGGTTGAAGATGAACCTGTCTTTTAATAGACAGACCTACCAGATGGTGTCTTTTATTGGCAGTAATGCAGCCATTTACAGCCTTATTAGCAGCCATATGTATATTACTCAAGTATTCTCTAAGACAATGCTGGGCGTTTTTAAAGGGTATGTTCAAACTTATTTCTCGTACTGCAGTGTGGCTCCTTTTTTCCAAACCTCAAATTCATCATGAGTTGAGCTAACTTCCTTTCCCTAAAAGACAGAAAAATGTTTTACAGCAACATGTTTAAAAATCAGGATGGAAAATCAATAGCATCATTTGTCCATAAACCAGACCACCAGACTGTTTTGCAGGAGCAGTGGACTGACAGAGCCTGTGCTGATGCAGTTCAGTTGTTGGTCTTTCCCCTTCTTAAGGAGATGACAGGCAATGGGCAAGGATGAAGCACCTCTGAACCTCTCTGGTGCAGCAGAAATAAAGTGTGGAGGGAAATCACTTCACTAGTTTCCTTTGGAATTTTCTACCTTGCAAATTTAGCTATCAGTTTTGAGGTATTCAGTTACCTGAACCATGGACAGTAATAATGGGATAGAAAACACTTGTGAAGAGGCAGATATTAGTACTTTCCTTGTGCAGGTAATTTAAAAAAGCGTAACTCTGCTAGTTAAGAAAACACATTGCTTCTAGGTACCCATGTTGAGGTTCTGCAGTTTATTGAGTCTGTAAATATAGTTGTATTGAGTATCTCATTGTACAACTTATCTCATTATCAAACCCATGGCAAAACAGTGCTTTACGTCACTGTCTACCAGTAATAGCAACGCAGCAGCAGAGGTGTTGAGTTTAAATGTCAGCCATAACCTGAAGCTCTTAGCATTTTCCCACACTTCATTTGCACCATCCAGTTTTCCTGAGAGACCCCTGTATTTGTACTTTCCTTGTGTAACTTGGGATCATACATTTGTAAACAATTTTTTCACTGCATTAGAAGTTGAAAGTCTGCATTTGGAAAGCGGCTTAAGAATTTTGTCTGGCTATGGAGTAAAGTAGTAATCATCTTAGTGAATTGCTGATTTTACAGAGTCCAGCTACTAAGAATTGGAGAAAAGATAAGACCACTGATGTGAATAAATTGTATTAGTTATGACAGAGCAGCGCTCTTGTTCCTAATTTGCAAAAAGCAAATATTTTCTTACCTTTGTAACTAAAGCTAATTCTGCCAAAAATACAAAGGCAAAGATTATCAAGTTGAGATCAAGCGTGGCTTCAGTTATTTATTGATGATGTCAAACATTTTTTCTTTCTATTGATACCTGGAGCACTATTCTTTGATTAATTGGAATGAAATCTGGTGTTATCTTAGATATAAGGATTAGTATTAGCTTTCCTACTCACTGCATGCCACGAAGAACAGCATGTGGCGTCTGTGCCAGGAGAGTTAGAGTAGGGACAGTTTACTAGTCATTTCCTAGGGTTATATACCATTTCATAGTCCCTGGTTTGTGAAGAGTGATGGGCTTGTGCTGCTGCTATGGGAAGGCAGGGCCTTTCAGCAGCGCAGGAAGGACTTCAAGAAAGGGAAGGCACCTCTTGTTTGGTGCAGAAATGATGGGACCAGGAACGTAAAATTGACAGGATTATTTAGATACTGACTTCCACCTCCAGGATTGGAAGGATGATGATTAGGCAGTGTGGTATTCCTAAGATTCAAGCCACGCTATTTCAGGGTGACAGTCACAAATGAAGCCATAGCAGACTTGTCTGTGATTAGATTCCTTGAACTGTGCCATAGCCACTGATGCAACACACATCAGAACTGTTGTCCTGACCAGAAGTGATTGTTCAGCATCAGGAAGGATTTTGTGTCTCTGCAGTGTCACAAACCATTGTAGCTCATCACACTCATCACTAGTTTTGCAAGGTGAATAATATCTTGCATAACAGCTGCCTGGCAGCGAAAAGACCAGAAAGCACCTGGAATTGGTCCCATCAAGATCAAGGGAGTCACTCCATTCAGTGGAGTTGTCCAGCCTCCAACAGTTCCTAGCTCTGGAACTTCCTGAGACAGATTATTCTGATTTGAATGTGTCCAGTCATTTCTAAATCCGTATAAACTTTTAAAATCCACTAAATTCCATAGCTTGATTATATTTTATGTGAAGAGAAACATTGCCCTCTCAGCCATCTCTTTTCCAGGCAGGAGAAACCCAGTCTATGTAATCACTTCTCATATGGAGACTGCTTTGTAGGCTTGAATTTGCTGCCCCTCTTTGAGCCTTTTCAACATGTACGTTACCTGTTTAGATACAGGGGAACAGAACTGCATACCTGCATGCTTGGAAAGAAGATGTGGCTAGTCTCGCAGGAAGCAAGGAACCTTTCCTGAATTCACTGTGCAGACACCTTTTGAGTTACTTGTACTTCCAGCTACCTAATTTAAGCATGAGAGGTACCTTTCAGAGGTACAAACCTCTCTTCATTAATGATATAATCACCTTGAAAACTTGAGTTGGATAGTCAGACAGCATTTATTAGGAGTCTTCCTGCTTCTGCTGTCTTCACGCTCACCTAGGCTTCTGATGTAGATGCTCTAAACTGCATGTAGAGGGCAAAGCAGATGCTATGAGTAACCTTCATAAAGGCATCTAGAGAACTGAAGACTTGGGTACAAAGCCCTTGTGAGCCTGGGCAGATTCAAGCTCATATCTCCCATGAAATTTCTATAGCTTCCTGGTTTGTGTGTGGCTCACCACTGCTGTTCTAGGTATACAGAAAGATTTCAAATGGGAAGGCAGAAGAAGAGATCTGATTCTGTAGCTCAGTGGCTATGAAACTGTTCAGGAGAGTACTGTTCAGAGAATATGGGTTTCAGTCTCTCATACAACATTTTTTTAATATAAGAAACACAAAATACCATTACTAATAACAGAGGGGAAAACAAACCCTGAAGACAAGAAAGCACAGAAGGAGAGAAGGCTAGAAAAATTCAAGAAAAACTGAATCTCAAGTTGGATCATTCTATAACTTCAGAATCTTATATTTCCATCTTCATGCCCTCTAATAACTTTTATATGGTTCATCAAAATATGTCCAGCATCCCTGCACTTATGAAGGACATTCTTTTCTTTGTCAAGTAGGATACTGAATGTAGCTGGGAATAAAATAACAGTGTTGATTCCCAGACTAGAGAACTCTGCTTTTAGCTTCATTTTTTTATTCAAGCCTGTGTTGCCTCGGCAATGTCAGGGAAAATATAAATTCTCTTCTGTAGGAGGAAATGCTCTGCCTCCAAACTTCTAAAATGCTTATCTTTGTGTACAGCTGAAATATGATGAAGCATGTGTCCAAAAAAGTGTATTCCCAAGTCAGCATTTCAAGTGGGTGTGAATTTCAAGTTATTCAGAAATATTCAGTCATCAGTGGGGGGAGGAAGAGCACCAGATTTCTTTAAGTGCACATTAAAAGTGGCAGAGTGACCAGTCAGGCTCTTCACAGAGGTCAAGTATCTGCAAGCTTGTTTGCAAGTGTTTTGATTTTCATCTGAATGGACACGTTCGGCTATAATCAGAGCAGGTTCATATTTGTTCATTTATTGAACTAAAACCTTTACCCCTCCCCAGAGCTGTTGAAATCAACCCCCCTGTGTTTGCTCAACTTAACATTTAAAAAGTGTAATGCAGAATTTTGGATGTTGGTTTAGTCCGCCACCTTGATGAAAGACTTATACCCATGTATGTTGCACAGAACATTTCAAGTCATGCCCCCTTCTGTACTGCATACATACCATTCGTCTTGCCTTTAGGCTGATCTCTGGATCCCAGGGACAAAAATTCCCCTGACAGAACTTTTGGTTTGTGAGTGAATGAGCTGCAATGTTTCATTCCAGAGAAGAAAATCTGGAACCTGCTATTCCTTTACCTCTCCCCATACTTGTAACCAAGTCAACAACTAAAAATTACTTAAAATAAAAACAACCTTTCCCAAATTGAAAGAAAGTAATTTAAGGCTCAAGGGTACCACGTGTGTTGCATGCACTCTGAGTCTACACAGCCTTTCTGGGGTAACAATCATTTACTGTTTGCTGAAAGTAGGCTCAGGGTTGTGCAAAGTACATATCCCATATCTTACCTTAATATGACAGGAACCTCTTCTGTTGTCACTCTTCTTCCATTTTTATGGCAAGGTAGAGTCTGATGGTCCCAGGGGCTTCTCCACTCATGAACACATCAGTGTGCTGGAGAGCTTCATCTGGGAACCTGTGAAGGAGGAAGATGAACCAGAAGGCTGGAACAGATAGACCAGAGTAACAGCATCTAAATACAATAGCAAACATACAGTTCTTGGCCCATCAGAAGCTCAGAGTGTAGCCTTCTACCTGCCTGTCCCTAACCGGGCAGTTACAGTACACTACAAGCAGTTAAGAAGGCTTTGAAGTAGAACATGGAGGGGATAGAGAAATGCAGAATGTATTTCTGCAGTAACTTGTTAAAGGGAAGTCTGAAAAGAGAGCATGAAAATGGTTATTAACCATTCCATCCCATTCTCTTCCCCTAGAATTTAATCCTTAAGACTGGAATCCTGTAATGAAACAAAAGTGAGAATCAAAAAGTAGGTAGATGTCAGATCTGACAGGGAGGGTGAGGCTGCAGTCATGAGAGCTTAGACATGAAAGGGAGGTTTTGCTTGTTGAATCAGAAGAATGAAACACGAAGTGACTAAATCACACAGAATCACAGAATGCCAGGGGTTAGAAGGGACCTTTGGAGATCATCTAGTCCAACCCCCTGCCAAAGCAGGTTCATTTAGAGCAGGTTGGACAGGAACACATCCAGGCAGGTTTTGAGTATCTCCAGAGAAGGGGACTCCACCACCTCTTTGGGCAGCCTGTTCCAGTGCTCTGGCATGCTGAATTTTTTTGTCATGTTCAGATGGAATTTCCCACATTCCTGTTCGTGCTCGTTGCCCCCTTGTCCTGTCGCTGGGCACCACTGAAAAGAGTCTGGCCCCATCCTCTTGACTCCCGTCCTTTAGATATTTCTAAGCATTGATGAGATCCCTCCTCAGTCTTCTCCAGGCTGAACAGACCCAGCCCTCTCAGCCTTTCCTCCTGAGAGAGGTGCTCCATTCCCATGGTCACCTTCGCAGCCCTCTGCTGGGCTCTCTCCAGTAGTTCCCTGTCGAACTGGGGAGCTCAGAACTGGACACAGGACTCCAGATGTGGCCTCACTAGGGCAGAGTAGAGGAGGAGGATAACCTCCCTCATCCTGCTGGCCACACTCCTCTTAATGCCTCCCAGGGTGCATTAAAATAGGGAAGATGGCAAAGAACTGCACAAACAGTTGTAGGAACAGAAGTTTTGTGGACAAGAGGAACTGATATTGAAAGTGTTGGCTGAGGGATAGATAACAGCAGTCAACAACAAAACTGTAATTCTGGGCTTGGAGATCAGTTCTGACAGAGAGGGAAGGATACATCTTGAAGTTTCTGTTAAAACCATGGTGCCTGGATGAGGAAAACATTTCTGCTTTGGAGAGAAGGGTCAAGTCAGACAGGCTCTGTTTTATGAGCTTGATTGACACAAGATTATGGAATCTGTAGGTGCTATAGAGGAAATACTTTGGAAGAATATGAAGGATGATGATGCTCAGTGACTCCATAATATAAAAGCTGTGCCTCTTCTTGATTTGAGTGAAGGGATTTGCTTGTTTCTGCTCCTCTGCAGACAGTACTTCACTGCCTAATAGCAAGGTTTGTGATATGCGTGGCAAGGATGTTTGTCCATTTTTGACAAGGCTATTTCATTCTTACTTACACTGTGCTCCAGGCTCCATTCTTTTGATTTTTGCGTGTAAATATCCTGCACTGTAATTTAGACATAATTTAGGCTGTAATTTAGACTCTGTAACAGTTCTCAGATGTAAAGCTATTTCCTCCTGCAGTTTTGAAAGTGTGTTTAATTATCCAAAGTTCTGAAAAAGCAGGGTCTTAAGAGAGATCTATGTCCTGCAGAAAGGAACTACTTATAGAAGAGTTTCCAAGTTTCAGCTTCAGTTGCTTTGCCTGTTATTAAAAGATCATGTCACAGCGATAATATTGTGAAACCACACACTCCTCCCTAAAGACTTAGTTTTTATCTCTCTTAGAAGTCCTCACTGTATAGTTCCATGAAACCTGTTGTGAAGAAGGAAAAAGCAAACCCCAAACCTGTCTGGACAGGCAGTACCAAACCTTTTGTCACCTCACATGTAGCTGCAGATTTTTTATTCTATCTAAGAACAACATGAAAGACTTTCTGGGAATTGATAAATCTCCTTGGGAAATAAAGACCTTGGGGCGGTTCTGTCTCTAGTGATAATTCAGGTGCTTTCCAGACAACAGAAGCTACTAGCAAACAACTCAAGCTGGCATGGGAGAAGTCGTAGGAAGGTGTGGGTAGTCTTCCCTCAGGATTCCCAGAGGCGAGGAAGGTGTGGAGCTGTTGGCAGGCTGGGAAGGCTGGGCCATCAGCACGATGCCACAAACCAGCCTCTGAAGGATGCTGACCTCAGCAGCTCAAAGAAGCTTGCGGTCCTACGCTACACCTGGGTGAAACCTATCAACACCTCAGCCCTGTGCAGGAGTTTGAGCTGCTCCTGAGTGCTTGGAGGGGTGTTTCACATCTGTGCCAACAAGAAAAACTGCTGTGCCAGCTTCCAGCAGAAGCTGTTAGTAGACACCTGTGCTGAGAACCTAAACACCAGCTGTTATTTATTTACTACTGGCAGTTTCAAACCACCCTCTTGTCAGCTGCCGTATGATGCTGTAGTAAGGGTGATGATGCTCTTCCAGAGCCCACCATTGGGTCATATCATGGAAAGAGCTCATTCTGAAATACAGCAATAAAAGGGGATCAGAAATAAAACTCTGCTTAATGCAATAGGACCACACCAGTTTGGTTTTCTGTTATAGGGTCTGTCATTAAAGACGTCAGACTGCTGGCACAGACTTTTTCATGCTTTCCGGTTTTCAGTCTGAGCAAATATTCCATTTTTTTCCAGGGTCGTGTGTTGCTCTTGAGGAAAAAATAAATAGTTTGATCAGCTTCTAGACATCGTTCCTGGGATACCTCCATTTATGCTCTGGAAATGTTAGAAACACAGCTCCACACAGCCACAGTTCCTGCTCAGAAATACTAATTAAAAGCACCTTTGCCTTACATTCCCTTAACTGATCATAGGTTTCACCAAAAACGGCGTGTGTGTGCTAGCAGCTTCCTAGCACCAAATGTGCTGATAACACTTCACAACATAAATACAGTTGTGCCTAAATTACATTCTTCAGATCAATTAAGATAACTGAAGTTTATTACACTGGAACTATAAACAGAAAATCAAGTGATGCAATAGTATTTACTTGTTATTTTTATTTACAATGTAACAATCTTCAAAAAGTTGCCTACAGCTGAGTCAGGAAAATGTCCAGAAACATAAAAGCAGCACAACATATCTGTAGTTTAATAAGTCAATACCAGATGGCTTATATACTGTGAATATCTAGAGGCCTTTCACTCACTAGATATACACACCCCAATGCAGTTACTATCTAAAAGTGATTACAAAAGCAGAGAAAGGGGAAAAAAGAGACTTATAATCCACCCACCTGAAGAGACTCTGGCAGTCTTGCTTTCAAACACATCCTTAGCCATTCTTGCATTGTTAGTCACTGTAATGAAAAGAAATTGTTTTAGATTCTGATTTATTTTTAAGAATACTGTTTGAAGAAGACACCAATTCTGCTGTCATTCTGACACAACTTAAACAACACATTCCTCAGGGTCACGCCTGTGTTTGTCCTCAGCATTTCTGCATTTGCCAATGTGAGTCCCCAGTAAACGATGCAAAGTGTGGTAAAACCTATTGTCTCTGGAAGAGGAAGGAGGGAAGGGATATTGGCGCTCTGTGCATCCGAGTCACATCATCTATACCATGCATGCAAGTGAAATGAGTTAAAATAGGGTGAATCTCAGGAAGAAATAATACTTGTTTTGGCTTTTTGGTTTATTTTGGTTTAAACAGTAATCCTAATCAAATTAAGCTAACTTAGACAGATCTTTAATCATGCTAATGAGATTTTATTAGAGACAGCCTTTAGTAAGGGTGCAGGAGCTCTCTGAGAAGGAGAGCGAGCAGCTGAGCTGTCATTTTCACAAATGCATAGCAAAAATATTAATGCAGGATAAACCAGGTAAAGTTAAGACAATTTCTCCTCCACAAGAAAAGGAATTTAAAAGAAAGTAAGCGTAGATCTCTGATAAGGTGAGCATGGTACCATTTTGTAGAGGAGACAGTGCACGGGTGTGCTGTACTACAGCCTATCAATCAAGCTCTGTACGTCGCAGAGGTCTTAGCACTGATGACTCAAAAATACATTTGAATCAATGATGCTTCTTCACATTGCTGGGATTTGTGTCTTTTCTTTTGCGTTTTATTGTCCTTAAGACCTTGGTATCAAGGTGTCATGGTTGAATCCCAGCCAGCAATCTGTCACAACTAAGGGATAGTTAGTTGAGGGAGGTGATTCTCCCCCTCTACTCTGCGCTCCTGAGACCCCACCTGGAGTGCTGCATCCAGCTGTGGAGCCCTCAACATCAGAAGGATATAGACCAGTTGGAGCGAGTCCAGAGGAGGCCCCGAAGATGCTCAGAGGGCTGGAGCACCTCTGCTATGGGGACAGGCTGAGAGAGTTGGGGTTGTTCAGCCTGGAGAAGAGAAGGCTCCGGGGAGACCTTATTGCAGCCTTCCAGTACCTGAAGGGGCTACAAGGAAGCTGGGGGGGACTTTTTACAAGGGCCTGTAGTGACAGGACAAGGGGGAATGGGTTTAAATTGAAAGCGGGAAGGTTTAGATTAGATATCAGGAAGAAGTTCTTCACAGAGAGGGTGGTGAGGCACTGGAACAGGTTGCCCAGAGAAGCTGTGGATGCCCCATCCCTGGAAGTGTTCAAGGCCAGGCTGGATGAGGCTTTGAGCAACCTGGTCTAGTGGAAGGTGTCCCTGCCCATGGCAGGGGCGTTGGAACTAGATGGTCTTTAAGGTCCCTTCCAACTCAAACCATTCTATGATTCTATGAACTAAAACCAGCACAGAAGTGCAGGTGTTTTTTCAGTTGGTGGACTTCTTTTGGCAGATTATTTGACAGGTTTTCATCATTTCCCCACCCATGTTGTTTTACTGAGGGGATGACCAGAGTTGGTGTCTCTCCCTCTTGAGGTCTTGGGAGAAACATGCCTTCCTTCCAGTGCTGAGGTGGTTGAGAACCCACACTAGGGTATGTAAGTCATAGAATCATAGAATTGTTTTGGTTGGAAACAATCTTCAAGATCATTGAGTCCAACTGTCAGCCTACAACTGCCAAGTCTGTCCTGAACCATGTCCCTAAGCACCACATCAACTCACCTCTTAAATACCTCCAGGGGTGGTGACCAAACATTTCCCTGGGCAGCCTCTTCCTGTGCCTGACCACCCTTTTGGTGAAGAAGTTTTTCCTAAAGTGAACCTTCCCTGGCACAACTTGAGGCCATTTCCTTCCTCCTATCGCTTGTAACTTGGGAGAAGAGACCAACCCCCATCTCTCTGCACCCTCCTTTCAGGTAGTTGTAGAGAGTGATAAGGTCTCTCCTGACCCTTCCCTTCTCCAGGATGAACAACCCCAGCTCCCTCAGCCTCTCCTCATACAGTCAGAAACTGTGTGAGACTCCAGACTATAAAAAAGCAATAGTATTTCTATTTTTTTGCTGCCTGTATAACATGGTAGTCTCTGGATTTACTTCTAATCTCTCCTGTATTCACTATGTACTATTACAAGTCAGTACGGATGGACAGCACTCCCATGATGTGAGACCAAAATCAGGCATTTAATTTCCTGCTGGCTGTATTTACCTGTGTGTGACACATTTCCCAGGAACAGCCCATAGACAGGGATTTCTATTGAACCATATAATTTAAGATGAATTTTCTAAATTGACAGATTGTTTTATCTGAAATGTTTTCATTTAGAAAAAAAAAGTATATTAGATTTTTCATTGTCAAATCTGTTACACGTGTGACTAATAAAGACCAACAAGTTGATCCAAGAATTTGCAACTTTAATAGCTGAGATTAATCTTTAGAAGATTTATGAGAAAACTGATTTAGAATGCTATATTACATAAATTAATAGTGACAGATTTTTATGGGTAGTACACTTAGGAAATGACTGCAAAATAAACGAGGAGGTCGTAATATTCAAAGTTAAGCAATGTAATTCAAACAAATTATTCTGTTATTTACTGGGAACCATATGTTCACATGCCACAACCTATTTAGCTATTTATGTTTTAGTCCATATTGCTTGGCAACTAGTTTCTTATTAAAGGGACTCATAAGGTCAAGGGTGAAGACAGATACCGTGTTACCAGTGCTCTGCAGTAAATAGGTAAATAGTTTTGAGTATAAACAGCATATTTTGTAGACAGACCCGATTACCAATTTTTGTGTCAAACTTATTATTCCTAAGATGCTGTTAAAAATGTGCATGTCAGAAAACTAAACAAGGAAAATACCCCAATAAATTATATTTTCTAGTTCTTATATTAAAGCCAGCTATATAGCACTTAGATACTTGAAATTGAGATGTTAATCTTTTGAGTTACAGGTGCTCAGTATTTCTGAAAATAAAGTCAGTTTAATTTTCCATAAAACATTCATAACTTGGAGCTTTTCCATTAAGAGGTATGTTTAACATTTTACAGAGAAATATACAAATGTAATTTGTGCCTGAAACAGCTTACCACCCACTGCTGAATTTGTTTTGAAGGAATGTCTGTATAATCCTGAAGTTCACAGAAATTGTACATCAAATCCCTTAAAAAGCACAAGAAGTTAGAACAACATGATGGAATGGCAACATTTATAAACCATTGTATCTTGATTTTTCCATAATAATAACCTGAAATCATTACTTTTAGTACAGGGCTGTCATTGCCTCACATTGATAGTAGTCTGAGGGGAGCACTGAGCTGGGAAGGTGTAAGTGATACTGCCGTTAAGTTACTTGATAATATATCATTTGCTATGTGATAATACATAATTTTGATGGAACTTGCAGATATTTGAAGGAGGTTGTACATTTATAGACAAAGAAGTATTACACATCCTACATCATATACAAATCTTACTTTGTACCTGCTGAAAACAAACCCACAGATTGAAGAGGTATTTAACATTTAAGATGTTTGCATACATTTTTCAACCATACTTAAAGGATTTAATGATATGTTCCATTTTCACCAGATTTTAGCACTTGAATGATGTGTTGTCTTAATTCATTTGACTCGGGATCAGTAACTGTTTATGGTTTCAGCCAAGAAGTAAGGTAGACACAGTGTGAAACTCAATTCACACTGAAATAAAGTAATACCTCAGTATGAATCTGAGTATAATTACTATCAGTTACCTTTGAAAACTCGATTTAGATGGTGCGAGTTGAACACGATGGGTCTCCTTATCCTTTTACCAAAGAAACCTAATTGGCAATGGTCATGAAGATATGGCAACATGGACCTTCAGCTGTCCGCAGAGGCACTCGGAATAGAGGAGCCCTGGGGATCCATTCATCTGCATTGGTAGCACGGCTCCTGCTGACCACACCAGAGCTAGCTCAGGCATGCTCACCCCTACGGAATCATGTCTTTTAATTGCACTGTAATGTGATCTTCCTCTCAGAGATTAGAAAATTAGAATCTTTCCACTTCGTCCCAGTGAATAATGATTCATTCAACTTTTAGGTCCAAACATCTTCAACAAATAAATAAAAGCAAGATGACTTTTATTAGGGAAGTACTTTATTATAATGAAAAAGAAAGATTTTACAAGATAAACACTTATACAAGGAATAATGTAGAAAACATTTCCCTGTATTTATAAATATGTAACTTGCATTTCCTTAAAATTTTTATTCACAGCTGAGTTCTTCTGTTGAATTCAAACTCAGCTTGTTTCTTTACAACCATATGGAAGCTCTTGAGTTAGCTCACAGCTGAAAAATGTAGTTTTCCATGGGACATATTATATGCTGAGTGATCGAATCTAAAAGAAATTAAAAAAGCAGGATTATTTAAAATAAAATGCACAAGAAAGAGATTATAAAGCAGTAATGTACTTCAGAGCAATTTCTGGTATAAAACAGTTTGGTGGAGCTGAGAACCCAGAGCGACAAGGACCCTAAAAATGAATGGAAACAGTCAAATGATAAAACTGCAAGCACTGACCATTTACTTACGTTTAAAAAAGGTGCTGCATTGCATACCTATATGCTTTTAATTGTGGTCAACCTTAAGGGAATTAACTGGCAGGTGGTATTAACAGCAGAAAGCAGATAGCCACAATCCAACGGGATTGCAATGGTAAAGTGTCAAAGATCAGACAAAACTTCAGGCCTGATTTGATTTATTTGATCAAGATAGCAATTTACAGGTGACACTGTCCACACCATTATGTAAACAGTCACTGAGAAAGGGGCTGAGCTTCAAAAGGCTGTGTCCTTTTAAAGTATGATACAGAAAAACTTCTTTTTTCCAAGTTTTGATGCTTCATCATTGAAAACGCGTTAGCTGGAGCTTGCGTGACCATGCCTCGTGAGCAGGACATAACGATTAGAAAAGGCACCATCAGACTGCAAAAGGGAACTGAGAAATTTGTATAGGGCACAAAGAATTCAGAGTCCTTTCTCATTAGCAGCCGGATATGCAATTCCTTCAGCCCAGTGGTGGGCTGAGGGTGGCCTGTCCAGCTGCAGGGAGCTCACGAGATAGTGGACCTGGAGTGGGGCAGCACCCCACATGACCAGTAAAAGTGTGGGACGTTCCTCTCGAGTTGCATGCCACTTTAGATCATTACCTTCATCCATGTGAAATTTACGACCGCAGTACATCTATGTGAAACTTTTGTGCTTAATTTACTACATCACATTTTTAGTCTTGCATAAACCTCTGGTTTCCTTATCCGGTCACTTTTTTTTGGGCCACACTTGCTCTTTAAGTCTTCTTGGAAGCCAGAGAAAGGCACAATAAACATGCCTTCATCTTATGCCCCTCAAATCTTCACAATTTTATGTTTTACTTTAAGAAAGAATCAAATAACATATGCACTTAGATTAGTATTTTTCCCTTATGGCTCACTTTTCCTTTCTTCTTTACTGATATTTTCACTCGGGTTTTAAGTCATGACCTGATAGCATTAACTGTCAAGAGACTAGGACTTGCTTGTCTAGTCTCATACAACATCAGTTAATGTAGTACATTTATTGGTAGAGCCTGAGTGAGGCACTATCTAGAGTAGTCTGACATAGTTTATAAGGAAAATGTAATCTTA
Source organism: Eurypyga helias (assembly GCF_000690775.1). Lineage (NCBI taxonomy): Eukaryota > Metazoa > Chordata > Aves > Eurypygiformes > Eurypygidae > Eurypyga > Eurypyga helias. The sequence continues at coordinate 14,423 of NW_010257185.1, forward strand.
TTTTTTCTAGTATGCAAAAGGGCCCTTATTGGAAAATACCCTTATCTTGTCTGAAGAAGGAAGGGTGACAGTCTGAAAGCTGTGAATCCTACATAGATTATCAAAAGCTTTTCTTTGAGGGTGAGGATATTACAATTTTAAGTCTGATTCCCTGCAAACAGAGAACTGTTAGAATTGCAGCGTCCCAGTGGAGAAGCGATGGGCTAACAACTACTAGAAACTTAGCAGATTTTAAAGAGAAGACTTTTGCCAGTGAAACAGAGACTGCAGAAAACTGTCTTCCAGATGTACAATACACCATTCAGGACGGATTATCAGAGGGTGCCAATTACTGTATTTCAGTAGTGCTATGCCAGTTTATGCCAGTTAAAAATCTTACTACATCTAAAATTGAAATACAGGCCATTTTGAAAAGCAATTATCCTCTGGGGGTCTCCCTATAATTAGTTTGCTCTAAATGAAACAATCATATGAAAGATAATCTTGAAAATCTTTGGATGAGATTAGTGCTTGGTAAGCTTACAATGGTGAGTACCACCAGCGTCATGAAGCAGTTTCAGCTGTAAGAGAAAGTGCTCACCATGGAGGCAACCTACCTGTTCCATTTTCTTCTCTCCATAACTTCACTTTAGTGAACTGTTTACATATTTACATTTGAATACCTGTTCCACAATATTTTATATGAGTTGAAATCTAGTGTCTTACCTAATACCCATTGTTCTGATAAACATTTTATTTCCTGGTACATCTTTCCTGGTTTTCTTCCTATACAGATTTTTGCCTGACGTAAGGCTTTACATATTTTCCCTCCTGACAGCTGTATAAGTTCAACTAGTTTTTTGCAGGGTGGCTGACTGGTAGGAGACACAAACATGACAGGCTGGTTCGAAAAGAGATTCAGCTGGTATTTTCCTGGTGACAGGTGACGCTGAAGTCTGCAGATCTGTATTTGAGGAAACAAGGAAATTAATTAACCAACGTGTTACATTTCCAAACAAAGTAAAACTAATCCTTGTCTTGGTTAATTCAGAAAAAAGGAATTATAGTATATGAACTTTACTTTTTGAGACATTTCAGAAACTCTTGGGTAAACTGCTTGGCAGATGTGCAGCCAGCGTAAGTCTTCACCTGGTTTGCAGGGGTTTATAAAGCCCAACAGTTCTATGGCATGTTCCCACGTCCCTAGATAAAAGTCAGAGTGAATTGCCTTAGCACTTCTGAACAATTAGCTAGATGAAGCACCAGCGAAGCGTGAAGCCCACGCTAACATGAGACTCCATGGCTCAGTGGTTCTGTGCCACTGTCCTCTGTGCTGTTCTTGGACAAATCAATCCTAATCTGAGTTCTGAGATCTCTGTCAACAAATCATTAAATTTTCCATGACTGTTAATTCTTTGGCTGCTCTCCTGAGAATAAAACAAAGTTGATTCTTTACGTTCTCAATTTGGTAAGTTATAAAGACAGTGACTGCGATGGAGGAAGTAGGCCAAAAAGACCCAAGCACAATCTATAAAATACCCTTTATTTTCTATTCTTCTGTGAATTCAGGTTTATGAATGACACAGCACATAATCCTGTCTCATGGGAGTCAAACAGCTGCTAAATAATCTGTTGTTCACAGTATGAAAGCAGAGGTATAGTGCACATTTTGGAGGACCCAAGTTCAGCTCAGAGGGATGGTGTTAAGCCTTGGCCAGGTAAATGGTACATGGGCAGAGCAACTCTTTGTCACTCATACAGAGAATATACCTCACGGCTCTTCCTGTACCTATGTTGGCACCTGTGCAGAAGATCTGGTTTTGGACTCGGTGGGGTACTGCCTACCTCCATCTGAGCAGAATGCTCTTCTATGAATATCTGTCTCCTGGGCATCTTGATGTCATGAAATACAGAAAACTAATAGTTGTATGGTTTAAAAATATGGTATCAGATTTGGAATTCGAATATATCTCACGGCTCTTCCTGTACCTATGTTGGCACCTGTGCAGAAGATCTGGTTTTGGACTCGGTGGGGTACTGCCTACCTCCATCTGAGCAGAATGCTCTTCTATGAATATCTGTCTCCTGGGCATCTTGATGTCATGAAATACAGAAAACTAATAGTTGTATGGTTTAAAAATATGGTATCAGATTTGGAATTCGCTGAGTACCACTTGCCAGTGGGTCCTGTGGGACTTTGAGGTCATGATCAGTGTCTTAAAATGGGACTAGCTCAAGAACAGAAAACACTTCATAATCTCTGATATACAAAGCAGTATCATGATTTTGGTATTACTGGGACTGCAATTCATTTTCGTGAATAAAAAAACTGTGCAATCACAAAACTACAAAGGTACTTGTCGTTAAAGAATGCATTATAGTGCAAAATAACAACCCCTTCACATCAGCCTCAGAACAGCCTCATGACAGATGCAATGCCATCTTAGTTGATCTGACACAGAGCTCTCTGGAATTATTTATTGGGACAAATCAGCTGCAACCAATGGAAGAAAGAGAATTACCAAGAGACTTCAATTGCTCATTTAATTTAGAAATTATCATTTTATAAATTTACAAGTTATAATTTATAATCAGATTTAACTTGAAAAGGCAAAAGTTACATGTTTTTGTCAACCTGGATCTCTTAAGATTTTAAAAATGAAAATTATTAGGGTTGAGAAGCTGTTATCTTAAAAATGCAATAGGACTTGTGTTAGATAGAAGACACCAAATATAACTTGTTACAATCCTGCTATTTCACATATTTCAGGGAATGTGATTTAAAAGGGTTAATTGTATTCCTCAAACAATTGTATACTCAAACATTTCCCCTAAAAGGATTTACTTGCTGCCACTGTAAAGAAAATTAATTTATAGGATACATCATCTCATAGAAAGAACTGTTGGATTAAATTAATATTAAAAGCAAATGTGTAGACCGCTAACCATCAAATCAGTAAATCAAAATTTTGAGCACTCAGATTTGCTCCAGCACACTGGGACCACGCATAGGTCTCAGAGATAGGGAAAAATCACATCATTTACATCCAGAGCTCAGAGAGTAGTCGGAAAGGTTGACTTTGCTTTTTGGTCCACTAACCTGAAAGAAACGCCACTAGTCCATTGCTAAAAGGCAACCAGCTGACCACACAGGGTTTGGCGGTGGGATGAGAGGGCACAATCTGTCTCTTACCCCCAGAATTGACTCAGCTGCCTTTGCAACATCAAAGCCTTCATGGCACTCCAGGGGTGCTCCCAGCCCTTTGAAACCATACACATTTCACGTACGCTGCTACAAATAAATAAATAATTCCTCAGCAGAGACCAGCCCTGGGAAAATACCAGACCCCAAAAGTGACTATTTCCACAAACTGTGTAAGTATCAGTTGGTAGTTACCATTACAACTGTGTCAGTCCCTGTTGTAACAGACAGTGCCAATTTTCCTTTCTAATTATATTTATTAGCAAATGGACAGACAACCAAAATGTTATAAAAGTAAATATATATATTTACTCTTTTTGGTAAGATCCTTATTGTTAACCTAATTCTTAGACTGGCTGGATGAACGGCAGGAAGCTGCCTCTTAGATGTATGCATTTCTCATAAATGTACCATTAATTCAGGTGTTGGTCTGAGCCAAGGTTTTGAAAGGAAAAAAAAATCACACTTAACAGAAGTAAAACTTATGAGGAATGGACGATAAAGAAATAGAGCCTTTCTTATTATAAAAAAACCCTCAAAACCACCAAACATTTTACCAAGTATGGTCCCTCCTGTGACTGATTTTTAATCCCCACAAACTAAAAGAGCATATATAAAAAAAACCCCACCCAAAACTTTGCAACTTTGCCTAGAACTTTATAACAATAGCTCCTGCTGGGTGGGTTGCAGGAACAAACACAAGATCCCATAAAAGTCCAAGGGTGTGATTTTTTTTATGAGGCTCAGGAGATAGCCATCACATCTCACAAAGTTATTATCTCTGAATGGACACCTGAAGTCATGCAACAGAAAATGAAAGAAAACTTATTCTTCTGGATGTACTTGGAAATTTTTCAGCATTGAAACTGCTAATGACCTGTGTGCTGCTCACAATTTTTAGTGTAGTTCCAGAAAATAGCACATGAAGAAATTTCCACTCTAAAATGCTGTTAGACTAACAGTACCTCACAAAACCTAAATGGAGAATATGCTTCTGATTTCCTACGGTTAACAGAAATTATATTTGTAGGCTAGAATTGAAAATGTGAAGTGCTAGTTTAAAAGATATATACAATGTAGTCATCTGTAATAATTATATAGGTCCAAAAATTTGTGCATGCGTTACACATAATGGTAAATATTTGTTATTAATTTCTCTTATTCAGAGACAAATTAATTCACAACAAAACCAAACATGCTTTACATTAGCCTTACTATTTGAGTGCTTATTATAGGATTGGAAACATTACTGACACCCATCTGAAAAGGCTATTTGTTAATGCAATATTTACTGAACTTAGGGAAAGCTATAACTATATTTTGGTTACTGTTACTTGCAAAAACAATAAATACATTCTATTAAATGCAAACAGCATAAGATAAAATTGCAGACATTAAGTTTGAAGAGAGAAGATTGTATATTTTGTGGCTTATATCTATATAAAGAGCAACTATTACTTCATTTGAAGTTGGTAAGAGGTTGCTGATTTTCACTAAAGAGAAAAGATTGGGCTGTTGAAGCGTTATGGATTAGTTCACCACTCTACAACTATTAAGTGACAGCAAAACGTAAAAATGACACAGTCAAAAAACCAGACATTATAGTTGGATGATCTACAAGTGTAACAAAAAGAGGCACATAAAATAGCATATTAATTTAATATCTTTGGGTGACGGTGCTGGGGAAATATTAAGCTCTAAGATTTTAATATTTGTATGATTTCAGTATGGATAAATATACTGGACAAGTAACGTATATATTTTCATTTACTATAATTCTGTACAAAGACCTCATGAAGAACACACACAAAACTATGACACTGTTAGGAAAATCACACCTGCATGGTTTGATGCATTTCCACACAGTCTGTCATTTCATAAAAATTTAAAAGAAAAACACACATGTGGAACCCCATGTGCACATAAAGATCAAGGGCTGACACACATCCACGCAAGTGGAGCATCAGCCTGCTTCTGATACAGAGCAGCGTATTGCAGTGTGCAGGGTTCTGAAAGTACAGTTATCCTGCAGTGAGGAATTTGCAGAATCTGCAGAACCCTACAGGGATCAAGGAAGTTTGTGTTAACAATGCAGTACTCCTGCAGGACATAGAAGAAATGCTCTGGTTTTCATCTTTCTAAGTCTCAGGTTCAATAGAACAGAAGCGACTAACCAAACAGCAACTCCGTTTTTGTAGGCACAATGCGTGACGTACATTTTCTACTTCAATTAAAAGCTCATCATTCTAGTTAGGTTTATTATAATTTATTTTAGAATTTTCTGAATTTTTTAAACATATTAAGAATACTAAAATTGAAATAATATTCACCAAAAGCTTTAAAAATTACATTGAAATGCTGTACTGGATAAATTAATTGGTGCTCTGCAGTATAAAACAGCATGTTATGAGCTGGAGACAACTTCCTTCAGTGAACTGTTTCACAAAGAAATAGATCCTCAGCCTTGAAGAATCTTATCTACGTTAATGGAGCATCACACGGATGCAAGACCCCAGCTTGCTCAGGACATGCTATCATACCATTATCTCAACAGCACCCAAAACCTTATCCCACTCTTTGGCATCAAATGCATTGGTTATGGCTGGCAATGTTTTCCATTCTCAGAGCGAAACTCAACCTGCAACGTTCATGGAAATTATTTACAAGTACTACATCCTTATTTCTGAATATTTACTGAAGCAACACTTGTCCTCTGGCTATCAATATCATTTGGACAAATCAGAAGCTCCCTTTCTGTCAAACTAGAGAAGCACAAGCCTTCAGACAGACAGAAGTGGGAACGTACTATTTGAGTGCTTGAGAAACACCCCAGCACAGGCACACAGACTGAGATTATGTACAGGCAAAGCTGGTATCCATTTGTGCAGGAGATAACTGGTGCACTGAGCTGGGAAGCAAAGGGAGAAACTTTTAGAAGACAGAATGGAAAATTTGGTCCAGAACAAAGAAATCTTCAATGTCTGATCTCGAAAAATGAAAAAAAGAAAGTACAAGGAGAAATAGCATACAGTCAAGACTATATTATCTGGCAAATTCTTCAAAACACAGTTTCTTCTCCTCCTCTGTATAGCCCTTCATGTAAGGGTTTCCTGGCCAAGATGAGGGTGAAGGGAAGAACACCAGAATCCAAACAATTCAGCTGATATTGTTTCTTTCCACTCCGTGTTGGCAGGCAACCTTGCTTCTCTCAAATCCCATAGACTGATAAGAAAAGTTAATTTCACCAATTTATTCTCTGAAAGACTAAGTCCCGGTGGGAATACTGTATGAAAATATTTGGCAAATAAATCTACTGTTTGGCAGATATTCAAAATTATACTGGAAGATGTTTGAACCATTTTTCCGGCACAGCAAATTTTTGCAGGAAAAAAGATAACAAATTCACTTATTTTTAGTTTAATTTCCTTGTTTTTCAGAGGTAGAACTATTTTTAAATGCTATGCAGTATCAACATTATCAACTATAGATTAATAAAAAACAAATTAGGGTAAAACAATAACTCTTTTCCCTTTTGAGGATCTAAATCAAGGAGCTGTATTTCCAGTATACATCACTTAAAACCACTTTGCTAAGATTGTAAGATGTGGTCATTTTACCGTAACTAGTTGTTTATAACTCCCACAGGATTCTGAATTAAATATATTTGCATTTGGTTTCAACACAAACAAATTATTTTTGAAATTTAAAAAATCTTTTCAATACAGATTAGCTAATGAAGGAAGGATTTTTCAGGATTAGAAATTTGAGACTTGCTTCAGAAATACCTCAAAAACTTGTCCGTCCTTGGTTTTGTCTTATTTCAAGAGAATTAAACTAAAGGGACTACCAGACAGCGATAAGACTGCAAATTGCAATTGCAAATTTATGTCAGAAGCCTGCAAATAATTCCCAATTATAATTAGGAGGTGTTTTCCTCACCTGAATACCAATAGAGCAGCACTGTGCCATGCATCACTCCAAAGCTGTGTACAAGCGTGGCACAGCCACCTCTGAGCTCTGCATCACTTGCACACCACCAGGGTTACATACACTACATGTGACAAGCCCCCAGGAATCCCAGTAAAATTCAAAGACACAAATTCTCTGCCTCCACGCCCAGCCTAGTCCAATGCTTATCTTCTCTCACCGTTAGAAAGCTTTTCTTAATAATATAACCTAAATTGCCTGTGCTGCATTTTCAGCCTGTTACTTCTTGTCCTAGTGCCAAGGGACACGGAGAACAATTTCTTCTCTTCCTATTTGCAACAACCTTTGAAATATTTGAAGACAGTTATCATGTCTCCCCTCAGTCTTCTCTTCTCTAGACTAAACAAACAGAGCTCTTTCAGCCTCTGCTCATGGGTCATATTTTGTAGACCTCTGATCATTTTGTTATTCTCCCCTGGATTCTCTCCAACGCATCCACATCTTTCCTGAAAGTGCAGTGCCCAGAGCTGGACACAGTACTGCAGCTCAGGCCCCAGCACGGCTCTGCATGCTGCAAACAACTCATGTCTCTGATGCGTCGCATTCCTGTTGACGCATCCTAGTATGCCCGCTTCTTTTATCGGAGTACGACACAGGTGACATAACCTGGGTTAGGATCCTCTAAAATACTCAGTGGCTTTTTTGGGAGAAGTGTCTCATTGCCAATCTCATCTGGTGTTTCTGCAGGTGATTATTCCTGATCATTGCTCAAGGTTATTATTTTAATTCCAATAATATCTCAAGGTTATTTTAATTCCGGTGTGTCATGGTTTAATCCTGGTAGGCAGCTAAGCACCACACAGTCGCTTGCTCCCCCTCCAGCTCAGTGGGATGGGGAGGGGAATTGAAAGGGTGAAAGTGAGAAAACATCACTGAGATGAAGACAGTTTAGAAGTTAAAAAAAACGGACAGAGCCAACCTGTCAGTCTTTCCACCAAAGCAGTTGTATTGCTTTAGGTCATGACTGATCAGATTTTTTCAGACCGGTAATTTAGCACAATCCTAGTCGGCAAATGCAGTATATGGATGGGAGAGTTGTATGTTTGATGCCCATGATTCCAACATGTGCTGCTGTGTTGGCCTCGTTACCTGTATGACAAAGAGCTGATGTGAGCACATAGGGATCCTCTGTGCCACAGATCTAAGTGAGCCGTATTGCATTCACCAGTTTGTATCTGGCACTGTTGGTGGGACTTTCCAATTAACTCCATTTTTAAATGCGTCCAAGCTCACATGTCTCAAAGCCACCAAGGGAGTAAAGTAAGAGGAAAGTCTTTTCCCTTAACTCAGCTGACAGTTGAACAAACGCAGCTGAGCCAACCTACAAACCAAGAAAATCTCAGCCTCCAAATAATTTGCTTTAGACATCCAGCCATGACTTTAAAAGGTATGTAATATATACATGGGCATGTTTTTCCTAGCAGCTGACAAAGATCTATTCTAGCTGCATATATCCTTACAAGACCTTTGGCAAAAAAGATACTTACATTCTTACTGGTTTAGTTCAAGCTGGGAGTGCTCTTTTGAAACTAATCTCTTGGTCGTTCCTATTGAGTGTACTTTTGGTTCCCACTGTGGAGCAGCCATCAAGGGCACAGACTGTACTCCTTTTGGATGAAATACAGTCAGAAGATGTGCTCAGTTCAGGGGAGAGGACTGGAGCATGCCCAGACCCTGATGCACGTGCAGTGTGCAAGGTGCTCTCGGCACGAGCTCACGCGTCCTGCGGATCCCTTTCCATTCTTCTGCATTACCGGCTTGTAGGCGCATGCATTAGTCAGCATGGAGTCGCTTCTGGCAGATGTGGCAGGGCAGTGGTATAGGTATGGGATGCTTCTTTCAAACTGAATTATTACCTGCCCAAAAATAATGACCTCAACTAAAATTAACCTGATTTTTTTTATAACAGTTGAAATTTGCCTTTATTGTTTTCTCGCGGTTCATTCTCACATGGCAACAGAAATGAGGAATTGGTATTTATCCTCTCATCTTGCGACGTTACCAATATTTTATATATAGTAACCTCTAGTCTTACTCAACTCTCCCAACCCTCATAAGGTCAATTGTTTATTGGGGTTTTTTTAAACAGACTAGTACCTATTGCATGAGACGAGTACATAATCTAGGAATAGGTCATTAATTTCATTGGAGTAGCTTAAGGAATGAAGTATTAATGAAGTAAATAGCAATGGGAGTAAAGACATCTGCATTTACACAGACCTAATCAATATATTTCCAGCTAGTTCACTGATGAAAGTTTGCACCGAAAGAGAAATTCCATGAGCTAATAACGTGCTGCAGTTCATGGAAAACAACTTGATATTGCCCACGGTTAAATACTACACATAATGAAGTTATAAGGCATGGAAACCTAGTATTTGCAAAAAATGCATTAAAAATTATAAGCTCATTAACACTTAGACCGTAGGCTTTCCAGATATTGAGTCATTTTGGACAGTCCAACTTTCATTTTTAATCAACACAGGATATTGTGCAGCGAGCTTCAAGAATGACATTTGTTTTGCTGGCTTAGGGGTGTGGAGAATCCTTCCATTCACCTTTAACAGTAAATGATAAATCCAGTGCTGTCAACAGATTTGCCCTACCTGGCAAAGTGCAGATGAATAACGTTTTGATAAATAAAAGAGTTTTCTATTCCAGTAAAAACAAAATGAGTGATCTTGTTGAAAGGAAAAGCCTGGCAAATGTGAAGGGTTATACAGATGCTCCCCAAAGGCTCGTTCCCCAAACAGTTGTATTAACCCACGATAAAAGTAATCTCAATATTAAAAGTAATTCCTAGTTTTATCTTTAAAATACGAATATGTGAGTCCTCTTGCTCTACCTCAACAGACTTGAATGATTTAAGTGAAAGCAGAGTACATTCTTCTCTCTGCTCCTTAGTTTTAGCTGAATACCACTGCAACGCCCAGCAGTAACTCAGTGTGTGCCAAACATGAATATTTTTAAGCGTCATTTGAGTTTTAAAGGCTACAGTAAGTGATGGGAACACAATCGTCTTGGGAATCTACAAATAACTCTAAAAAAGCTCATAAATCTGGCTTTCATGGTTTGGTTTTCAACAGCTTTATGAAATATGTCAAAGCCTGAACACAGTGAGTTTGTTTTCCTCCAAATTTCTTAGGACTGAATTTTCTCAATCTTTTTTTGATATGCTGCAGTGAGACAAATAAGACAGACTTGGCTTTAAAAAAACAGGCATCAGCAAATTACTTTTTTAAAAAGTTGCTTTGTTCTTTTAATTTATTTTTTTTTAATATCAACAGAGGAAAACCATACCCTCTAAGTAGGACAGCATAAAGTAGTCCCTCATCAACAAAAGTATGAAATGCTTCTGTTCAGCACTCAATACATTACAACATAACAGACCATATATTAATGAAACGGTGATAGATATATAATTAAAAGCTCCTTTTTTCTTAAATTGTTTAGAAGATGATGCATCTGATGACTGAGCACAGCAGAAACCCGGAGAGCTGCATTCAGAAGTTACAAGCAAGCCTCTGTACATACAGTGGAACACATGCACTACAAGGATAATTAGCAGGGAACACTCGATTTTTAAAATATTAACTGAAGGGTCAGTTGAAATTACCTGAATGTTCAACAAAGAAAAGACTTTCAAACTGTCCAAGAACTACTGATATAAACCCACGCAAAGAGATTACCTGGCATCGTGCAGCGGGTTGCCACTGCTGTGGAACACCACCAACTGCAAAACTCAACCAGATTCAGGTTGCTTTCAGAAACTCCTGACAGAACTACCGTCACAGTCACCTCTGGTCTAAAATCTCCCCGATTAGTACTCCTTGGCAGCAATACTTCTTTGTAATGTGTAATAACATCTCTTCTTCACTTAATCTATGTCACAAATGGGAAGAAAAGATTCCAGAGGAAATATGGAAAACAAAGACATTTAATCCTCCAGCACTGAGTAGCAAGTGGAGCTGCCAACACACACACCAACAAAAAGAAAACCCAAAACCCAGGTGTTTAAATATTTGACCAGGTGCTTTTTATCAATCATGTTTTTAAAGGACAATTACTCAAGAAAACTTTCTTTGAGAGCACTGCTTTCTTCGTAGGTACTAAACAGAGGACATGATTAACATCCTCTATTTGAAGATCCTTTTCATGAACCCCTGTACATTTTGTCATCACAGTGGGATAAGATTACAGAGAAAGAACTTTGACTATATTGTGATGGTAAGCTGGGATGGTCTTCTGTATAGCTAAGGGAGAAGATTTATGTTGTGAATACAGAGTAATTTAAAAGGTATGAAAGTTGGAAGGGTACAGAGTACCCGACATTAAATTTATTCTTTCTGTTCTTCCTCTTCTTTCTTCTTTTTTTTTTTTTTAACCAGAGCATTTTTCAAGTTAATGATAAGCATTTGAAAAGGGTTTATTTTAACACAGTGAAAAAATACTTCACAAACTACAATGGTTACTCATGGTACCAAATGATGCCCTGATTCCAATATCTGTGTTGAGGGGTTGACCCTTATCAGCTTGTGAGCTGATACACCAAACACATTTGCAGCATATTGCCTCACTGCTTTATTCTCAGGAGTCTGCAGGAGGCAAAGTAGATGCTATGCCAGTAACCTTATGAAATGATGGAGGAAAACAGAAGTCTAGCATTGGATCTCACTTGTTGCTGGAGGAGTAAAAAGAAGCCAGTTTCGAACATAAGTCTTATATAGAATATAATCTTACTCCTGATTAGGATTTCAAATGCATTTGGGATTTCAACATGTGATAACTTTTCCACTTTTTCTGTTTTCCTAACACTGATTTCTAATTTTTTTTTTTTTTTTTTTTTAGTGACAATGAAAACAGAGCAGTATTCATTTGACTTATCTGACATTTGCACTTGGTCTTGCAGGAACTGTCTTAATGAAGATAAAATAAAAATGTGACTCTGCTGGTGAAGCTATTAAAGTGCAAATCTAAAGTGGCAGGAAGATTCACTGAAAAGTGAATCACCAATCACAGAGAAGTCCACTTCTTTTTACTGCAAATGTAATGGTGATATTTTAAAAAACCTTTTAAAAAAATAAATATTGTTACAAATTCCATAAGGAATTTGGTTTTGTTTTAAATTTGGGCTTGCCAGCTATGACATGGTTAAATACAGAGAACTAGTCAGACTTATTATGGCAGTGGACGTTCAGTAACTTCTCATGCTATCTGGGCAAAGTTTGTAGGGTCAAACTGCTGACCCTGTCCTCCTTTCTGAGTTCCCTTCCTATGTTTCTACTGCTCTTCGTCTAAGATTGGTGCAGGACTACTTTTTAGTAGTCCTACAGAGGCTACTACTTTCTAGTCTACCTGAATTTTACCTTAAGTGCTTTTGTAGGAGCAGAAAGCCTTTTCAAGAGGTTGTCATTGCATAAACAAGCAGTTGCAATTTGAAAACCACTGGATACTCAGCCAGTACTGTATATAAAATATGAGCAACAGAGTATTTGAGCTTATATGCAGGGTAAATGCTCTGAAGCACAGAAACAGTGGTGGTCTTCAAGCAAAATTAGTAGTTATTTTCTAGTCAAACAACTGGGTAGCTTAGATAAAACACAAATGCTCAATAACTCCTCTCCTCCGCCCTAGTTTTACAGAAAAGTCTGTAAATTAGTATTTACCATCTCTGGCTCTGTGCCAATCCAGAATTCCCACTAAAATCAGTGGGAATAAGACAGTCATATTAGGATTACAGCTTTAGCCCTGTGACAAAATAAACTACCATGGTGTAACAGAAGGTACCGTTAGTATGTGTATACACTGTACAAAAGTATATACACTGCTCAGAGGATGGGGAAAAAGAATCTAATCCAGCCAGCCCTGCATGGATTAAACCTGGGCAAAGGTTTAAAAATGTCCTGCACACTCACTGGATCACGAGTCTGGTTTTATTTTAAGATTATATTAACTTTAAAATTCAGGAGCTGACATGGTAGTTACAATGCTACCCATGGAATTTTTTCTTGAAATGACGTTATTGATTAAAGTGCTAATGCAGTTAGGCTGTGGATCAGTACAGGGAGAGCTATAAAGCCATCATTGCTCACACCGTTGATGGAGGAAAGGAGAACTCACTGCACAACACTGGAGAGATCCTGGGGTTCAACAGAGGAACAGTAATGATGAGATTTGGAGGGAATTCAGTAAAATCCTTCTCATTCGAAGAAGGCCAGTGTCATACAGCCCTTGAAGGAAGGGAAAAGCTAAGTCTTCTACAGAGAACATGCACAGACAAACTCCCACATACCTTAAAGATTTCACAGCTAAACAAAACTGAATGGTATCATAGTGCCCTTCTCTGCTGTATAACAGGCCTTTTTTTTTACAAACGTGACAATTAAAAAAATAAATAATCCCCTACTAAAGTTAAACCAGCAGTTTTATCAATTATCACCTTATCACAGATGATTACTTCTACAGTTTGTAGTAAAGCTGAAATCAGGTATGAGATGAGAAGAAGGAGGAAAAATCAGATTATTTTGATTAAGTAAGCTTCACATTATTTCATAAATGAAATAAATACCTCAGGTTTCTTAGGCTCATTAAAAGCTGAATGTATTCACGCAGACACACTCAGGTTGTGCCAGCATGATATACTCACAAAGCATGCACATCAGGGTGACAGCTAAAAAGCAACAGAGAGCTTTGCACATAATCTAAAACTAAATCTGTATGTAATTTCCTTCCCTTTGTTAATTGAAGATTAAAACTAAATCAAGGGGAAGCCTTCTATGAGACTACTTCCAACAACAGATGACTCAACTAGCACCTGAGAATTTGTTGTGCTTGTGTGTACTGAGGTTCTGAACTTCCTGTTTCAATAAAATACCAAACAAGTTGTGTTTCCTTTACAAATAAGCTATTACATCAAGCCCTGTTCCTATAATTTCAGTTTTTGTCTGCATTCCAACATTTTCTTTGGCAAATGTAGAAACATTCTAATTAAAGAGAAGAGAAAAACAAGCATCATTCATCATGGTAAGAATGAATGCTCAAGAGAACATCCTTACTGGTTACTTGGTTCATTCAGCTGAATTTGGCTTTTGAAGTGCACTTAATTATGGCAGGCAGTTCTCTGAGATGAAACACAGGTAACAGGGTTTTCACTAATGGTGTCTTGTGAAAGCTATTGAAGGTAATAGCCAAGGTAATGCCATACAAACAAAACACCATCTGTGTGAAGTGATTCAAAAACAGTTTTAGAACACCAGAATACTTGAAACACACTCTTCTGTACAGAAAAATTCACCTATCATTATATCTTGCTAGATCCTTTAACATACCATTTGAAAATATTTTATTTTTACAGAAATGTGTAATCCTGTGTTTTCCTCAGCATGATCTATGAGATCAGAGTGATAAGAATCCTTTGCTATGCCCTCTCTTTCCATAGTTTTCACACTTTTTGTTAATGTTTGGATTACAGATGAAAGACCTCTGTCTGGTTCATTTGCAATTACTCTGAGAAAGGCATCTTCCCACAAAAAGTGAGACATCAGACCCAACCTAATTGTGTGGTTAAGTACAATACAGCCTATATATTACGATATATGTGGTTTCTTTCCTAAATTTACTTAACCGCGGGATCAGGAGTGCTGATTCACCAAGGCAGAAGTTCGAACTTACAACGACATTATAACAGGAGTTATCATTAATCAGACAAATACATTTTGGATAAGTAACTACTGCTAAAAGGCATCCATGAGCACAATATATCTTTGTGGAGAGCAGTGGTTTTTTTGCTTATAAACCAGAGGTATGTTCTCAGTCAAATGCAGTTAAAACCCCAGACGGCTACTCAGGGTTGTGTTCTAGACAAATCTGGAATGCTGGAGAAGAATCATGAACTGTAGGTGGTTGAAGCCAGTAGAGGATGCTGAAAACATCTGTTAACAGAAATAGCCACTACCACTTCTGCAACATCCTCCAAAGACAGCATGAAAATAAAAATAGTCCAGTTAATCCTGAAAAAATCCAAAATGATTGAGAAATGATCTTATCAACCTCCAGAAAATACAGAAAACCCCAAGAAAAAACATTGTGTAATTGCATGTCAGATGAATCAATGTATCTCCTCCAGGGATCTCCTACATAAGTAAGCAGCCACCAGCCCAATCCACACAGCACAGAGAACATGACGGGCTCACATTCTGCTACCACTTCAGGAGTCACATACTTCGTTTTACAAGCATGTGCTGAGCCACACTGAAAACTCAATGGGATGGGACAAACAGAGCTTTCAATTATTTATGTCCTTCCCATTCTAGAGTTTTTCTTCTAAGCCACAATCAACTCGGCTATATGATTGCACATGACAAGTTTTGTGCAAAACTTCTTAATCAGCATCACTGTTGTTTACTTTCCTCATGTTAGACTAAACCCAGAATTTCAATAATAATGCCCAATAAAACCTGCAGAGTTTGACCTTGGTTTGTGTAGAAACCGTAGCTCCTTCAGGCACTTAAAATTTACCTTGATTCAGGGCGGAATCTCAGAGGCTAGGCAAAACTTCTGGTAGACAACTAAAGTTTTAGGACAAGTTTTTCAGTTTTAACATGCTAGTGAGGACCCTTTTAAGCTGACTCTTAAATGTTGATTTCCTTTGATTCTAGGAAGTTAGTATTAAACAGATTTTTTACACTTTTCCCCTGGATTGTCCAAAACTTATTAGCTGAAGATACTAATTAACAGTTACTGTTAAAACAGCCAACAAAATTCCACCCCATTCAGACTACCCATAAAACTCCCCTCCCTCGGGCAAACATACCCCCATGAAACATCTCTCTCTACAATAGCCATGCCATGCAGCAAAGACTATTCAAGATCAGCAGAATCAGGCTGCTGGAATCAGCTCCACAGGTAAAAGTCCCTCTTGTCAACTACTGCCAGAGTCTTCTGCCTGAAGTTGATAAAGCCTCGGGGCCACAGAAAAATCTGCTAAAACAGAATACGGCTAAAGTGTGACATTTAAGCCAGATCAGGGAAAAGAAAAAAAAAAAGGTGGAAATACTCTTCTGTAGATCAAAAGGCCCCTGGGGCAGACGCTATCTTTTGTTTTGGATTTGTACAATGCGTTAAGATGGAAAGTCGGGTTTTACCTTTGGTGGAAAATAATGAAGAAATACTACCTTTAAAATAATACACTGACTAGCAGAGTGAGGCACTTCTTGATTGCGGCCTCTGGGACCAATTTGAGGCAAATATTCAATAACAGTTGTTTTAAAAATCATGAATTTAGACGATCTCTTAAATAGTTCTGATAAATAACTTCAATACACAAGTCATAAATCATTGGAAGAAAAACATGACAATAGAACTTCTTGTCTTTGAAAAAAACCTCCAAGGTCTACAACAGAATCTCATCAACACATGATAAATCACAAAAGAGTAAGAACAAGAACAGAAGTATGTCTATATATACATACATATGCTCACAAGCACAATAAATTAAAAACAATGCAAAATAAATCAGCTGAGGCTGGAATCGGGTTCTGCGACTATCTTACGAATAAATTTTTAAACTGATTTTTTTTCCATGTTGGAGCAAAGGTTGAAGCAAAAGTATGGAAGTTGGGAATCAAAAGAGCCTATTACAACTTCTACATCAGTGGAACTAAGACTAGCAGGACGGAATTTGGCACAGGTTCGTGGAGTACTGTCTTCATATTAGATGTGAACTACTCCTTTTGGGAGGACAGAATGCAGCGGTTAAGACCATACCTTAGACACACTCATGGAAAAGGCTGAGAAGAAGAGCTGTATCAGCTAAAATACACTTTCTAATGCTTTCAGAAGAATTCATTCAGAAAAATATCAGGCCTGTAGGCCACGATCCTACACCATAGAGACTTTGTCATAGACTTCAGCGTCATATGCCCTTGCAAGAGCATAAGCAGAGTTGCAATGCATCCTTTTACTTATGGCTAAATGAAGAAAGAGAGGAAGGAATTTTTTAAAAACAAGGGAATGTTAATTACATTACTAACATTCACTTTTGCTGGAACCCTTGCATGACGTGTTTTGAGGGAGTCAGATTTATAACTAATTTTATTGCCTGGATATAGTGTACTACAATTATGATAAACAAAAGCCAACAAGAGCATCTAAGCAGCTGTCTTCACTAAAACTGCTAAGACTAGAAATCTTCCTTTTCCAACATAAAGATAGCTATAAACAGTCCCCACAAAGTTCTACCATATTGTGGCTTCTTCAGCTATTTCATCTAGAACTACTGTTAAATACATGTCAGTCTTGGTATTAAAAACCCCATGAAATATATCTGTCATATTATAATGATAGGAGCACATAATTCAACACATTTTTCCTCTTAAAACAACGTTTCCTCCATAAAACAATGTTACCAGATACACACATTTTACTGTGCTACATAGAAGCAGTACTTTACAATTTCACCATTTAAATAAATGGAATGTATTTTGGACTGACAGCATTTTAACTGTTACAGATAAACACTGCATATAAGCTTGATTTACTGTTATGCAATAAAATATATGTAAACAATTTCCTTCTACCATAACAAGTGTGGGGATCAAGTGAGGCAAAGCAGGATTTCTGAAGCTTTAGCTATATAGCGCCTGTGGGGCTCCAATGCCTTAACCAACAAAAAAATCATTCTTATGCAGGAGCCAGGAGGTTTTCTAGCACATACTGGTCTCATGAAATGCTCATTCTTCCACCTTGTTCACGTAAGACAGACAGAATGCTAATTCTTTTGTTGCTACCATCCACACATCCTATTTAACTTTGACTCCTGAAATGCTGAGCATGTACAGAAAAACCTTTTTTACTGAAGGATAAAAGTATTTAGGTGGCGGTGACTGAAAGCAACCGTGATTTTCTAGGCATTAGGATAATATACATTACTTACCCTAGGAAAAAAATATGAAAGCTAAAAGCTGATTATTATTAGCACCCAGCACTCTTGCATAGCGTACGTGACCATCTGCCCGCAGGCCTGTAATGAATCATGCAGGCAAACACAGTCACAGTGTAACATCACCATCGGAGAAACAAAAAGCCAAGGGCACATAAACCGAACCAGGCTTTTGCTACCGTGGAAAAAAAGCCAAAATAAAACTTTGTGTTTTTCTATGATAACACAGCTTCCCCAAATGCTGATTTTCTAGAAGTGTGAGGTTACAGTTCAGGCAATAATGTAAAAGCAGAATGTGTTACAGTTACAGCAAGCCAGAAATCTACCAAAACTCCATCAATAGGACAATATAACCCGCTATTGCTCCCCAGCAATGAATATTGGCTGCAAAGATGACTGGGCCCTGCTCTGTTCTTCTTAATACCTGTACACAATATTCTATACGATCAGCTTTCCTACTGCAGTTTTTGCTTGCTCTTCTGGTGCCTTGTTATCCCAGTATTTCCCACATAAGTTTATGGAAAGACATCTTAGTGTTTCTTTTCATTTCAGGATCATCTCCTCTCAAGAAATTTGGAACAAACCGCAGAAGCAAACTGCTGATTTGGTTTATGAAATGGATTCTATGTTTATATGCAGCAAAACCTCTGGGCTGGAATCAGCCACCCTGTCAACACGTAGCACTTTCGTTCAACAAAAAATTTACGTTCACTCGTTTTTCATTGCTCTGTTAGTTCAAACCGGTCAAACGCAGACAGGAAACTGGTGGCCTATATTAAAATTACAAGCAAACTATATGATGAAAAGCTTTTCTGACCAAACTGTAGCAAGGCATCGGGATCCTATTTGTGTGATCTACAAGTCCATCGTGCTGTAAGCAGGGACTAGAAAGTGAAGAAAAGGTATTACAGATGCTGATTTTTATCCTGGAGAATTAGCTATGTAGCTAAAGCAGAGGTCTTCTTAGGAGCTTGTGGGACTGTCACGTGCTCTCTGTAAATTACAGGACATGTTCATGTGCTCAAGTGTGTAAGTCAATACAGAGATTCAGTCTCAGCCACACAGGTAGGTGGGCATCCTTCCCAGAATGGGCTCCTGAGCAATCATCAGATGCATCCATAAAGCCCAACAGGTTTCTGAAACTCTTTTGTTTTGGCTGGTGTGTGAATATGCTGTGTATGTCTGAATATGCTACGTACATCTTAGAAAACATCTTTTGGATAAAATTGGCCTTTTGACTCAGAATGCCTTTGTAAACTAACATTTAAAGGACACAGTCCACAAAAAACTACGCCACGTCTTCCTCCTTCCAGTTTGAGCCAATTTCCCTGGTATGGAAGCAGGATGTACTTCAAGTTCTCATGTCTTCACTGGTAATAAAGGATAAAATTAGTGCCAGGCTCAACAATCTGTCTTTATTAAATAAAAATAGTCATTTGCATTCTCATCCTGAATATTTAAAAGTTCCTTTCTTTCTTGTCTGTAGCAATGTATCAAATGAATATAGGGGTTATTCCAAGTTTCACAGATGTAACACAGACAAACTAGCAGCAGTAGAATATCGGACAGAGAAGCAGCACATGACTTGCAGAAAGCGGGGGCGGGGTAGCACCTTCTCTGACCTACTATTCCAAGTGAGAGGATGCCAGGTAGGTGGTGTCTGCCACCTCTAGTAACATAGTTAATACTGAAAACACGGCGAATGAAGGTAAATATTCTCGGGATCCCTTCTGTTAGACTGGGAGTTGAAGTGCTTAGAAAAAATCTCTGCATGCATCAGCCTGCACTTTATAACATTTCTACCTGCAGCCACCACAGTAAGTGTCAGTCAGTGAAACCCCTATGCAGCTGTGGGACGTTCTCTGCTCTTGGAGGCAGGACACCCGGTTCCAATTTAATTGGAAGTATTCAAGAGTATCAAGGGTACTAAGGACCTGCTTCTCACTGGGGATAATAAACACAGCCATGCCAATAAAGGGGGGCTGAACAGTGTTAGGTGTATAAGCAGATACAAGAAAAAAAGGCTCAAAAGCAAAGTCAAATCTGTAGAAAATGATCAGGCTTTTCTTTCTCGTTTTGAAATGTGAAAGAAAGGTCTTACAATGAGACTTCCAGTGGAATTTACGTGTTCAGGACTGTTAACTGAACAACCCAAAAATCCAGATTCTGGCTTCCAAAACCATGCTAAAACCAAAATTATGTATTTATATATTTATTTTTTGCTGCCTTCTGTTGCCCTTTTGAAGAGTAACATTTTCATGCTTCTGTAGCCATAAGGAAAAGAATTACTTCTCCTAAACTATAATTTTTTTCTTAATCTAATTAGGTCATAACCCAGGATGTAACGGACCAAAACGGCTGAGTAACACAAACAAGGTAACATTTGCCCCAAAACAAGGTAACATTTGGGTTTTTACCCCAAAACTGTTGAGAAAATTTGTAACAGCTGCAGTTCAGCTTTCAAATATAACCTAAAGTACTCACGCACGTAACATATTAAAAGGCTCTTATACTTTTCCATGCTGATGGATCAGAGAGACATTGTTACCTAAAGATGCAAAGAGGGACATACTAAAATTTTTGGAAGGCTTGAAGCCTATATTGAGTGTTACCTTTGAAAAATTGACTACCATTCACTTAGAAACATTAAGAATTTTAAGGTTTTAACTGTAAAGCATTAAATAGATTAGAAAGCACAGAATACATGACTATTCCAGCTCAGAGACCTTGTTAAAAGTGGAGTATAACAGCTGAGACCACAGCAGAATATAAGCATTAAAAACAGAATAAGGATTTAGTAATCATTATTCCCCTGTTGGTTTTTTTTCCCCCCTTGCCTGTATCTTTTCTTCTTGCTGGGCTTAGCAGATGTCCCACGTAACAGGGGATGTCCTGTATTACACCGTCAAGTCTTGTGTCTCATATGAAAAGCATATGGGATGTGGTTTTCCATGTATTTTCATAGAAACCAGGCTGTTGTTCAGATGCTTTCAGATGTTTTTCAGGCTACAAACATGACACAGTGCATACATGGATAGAGCCTGCATGTATAGCAGATGCGGTACCAGCTACAGTGTATTTGATGTCCGTGTGCAGAGCTGTTACACAGTCCCAACCTGTCCTGAATGTCAACATTTAGTATTCAGGACTTTCAATCCTACTTTCAGTAAAAGAAAATTAGCTAGGAAAAAAAACAGATAAGAAACCTTCTCTCTTATTTCTAACCCTGAGTACCTTTATTTCTGTCTTCTATTCATTTAAATTACTTTATTCCCCCAGCTGTAATATGGGGCAATACTTACTAAACCATCTGCCACTTCATTTTTTTTGGAAACAGACGCCTCATTCTGGCATGGAAGAGACAGCAAAAAGATGGAACTTGATGAATGAACATTTAATGAATTTACGAACACTGACAAATCAATGAGAGGGAACCAAGTTTGACTTACTGTAAAGCCTGAATCTCATTTGGACCAGCCATGAAAGCCAGTATTTTAACTAGTGGTGACACCTCTTGAAAATACATCCGATTGTTTAACTAGGCCAGTGAATGTTTGGTGAGAAATGTGTACCTTAATGAAAAAAAATCCTCACTGTGTGAAGTTAATGCAAATGGCAACTGGTTGAGGATTCACATGTTCTGGTTTACTTTTAAAATACACTTGTATTTCAAATAAAGACAGTTCTTGGCCACTGTTCATGTCATTAACAGCTTTAAAAGCCTTGGGCCATCCTCTGTGAGCAGACACAGGGCATCTGCAAATTACAATAATGGAGAACAGACCTACATTTTGTTTACTTCAGCAGCTTCTGTCCATTGTGCATGCTTAGACATGTCAGAAAAAGGTTCTGCCTGATACTAGAAAAGCCTTCTAAATGACAGGCCCACAGTTTGCCCTTAAAGCATCACTGGCGTCAGTTTATTGACATAACTATCTCAAAAGTATGCATTATTTTTCTTTATTGGGTGTACTGCAGAGATTTCTTTTTTGGCCAGCAAATTGTGGACCAGCAGAGTTAGGTAAGAGGTAGGTGAGTGAAAATTTTCCTCCATCCTATTGCAGAACCGGCGAGGTGAAATATATGAATACAAAGAAGCCTGCTTCACATGGAATAAATGTTCCAAAATAAACAGAATAAATGTTCCAAAACAGAGGTTTTAAAGGTCAGAAAATAATCTGCCTTCAGTTAATAAAAACCAAGAGCAGCCTGATTTTGATGTAAACTTTGTGGCTTGTTATGGTCATGTCTAAGAAGTGCATTTTTTACATTATTCACTGTAAACATGTTTAAATAATTTTTTCAGGTTGGTTTTTTTTTTTTTTAAATCTGGAAACAAAACTAGCAATTAAGCTATTGATAGTTGAGAATAATTTGTCTGGTTGCAAACGTTTCAGTTAGCCAAGCAGATTCACATGGGGGCAATAATAGTATATGAAGCGTAGTCTCATGCTGATGCTTTTAGTAATAGGACTAAGCATATTCTTTTGCGCGTTACTGATAGAATTAATAATATAAAATGAAGTCGTTCCACTATTGCAATGAAATCTAAAAACATAATAATTTTCCAATGTTTAAACCACTGCATTATATTGAAATAATGTGTTTAGCAGTTTGCAGGCATTAAATATTAGCTTGTGGCTGATAGTTTAAATTTCATGGCTGTGAGAAAATGCAAGAATTATTTAAATATATTAATTACATTTTTATAATCTGAAGAGGGATGTTTTTTTCTATAAGCACTTTTCACATGGAGGTCCAACACAAACATTTTTCTTTCTTTCAGCAAAGTGATGAGGTTTAGTGAGAGAAATTAAGAGATGAAAAAGCTTAAGGTCACTTAATTCTTACTGCTGCCAATACAGGATTTTCCTTTACATATTTCTGTGTTTTGCCTCTCTATATTAAATTACTCATGCAACAGGGATTCCACTGATTCTCATGAGAGGCTTTTCTACAGTCTCACAGATCTCACTCTCAGAAAGTATTTCTTTATACTTGGTATGAAATTAAAACAAAGTTTAGGCCATGACTCCTAACCGTTTTCCTGTCTGCTGTAGTCCTGCCTGGAATACTTCACAGGTGGCTGAAAACTCAGCCCACTGCTAGCCCATCCTTCCTCGTCATGGGCTGCAATGGGGTTCCAGAATAGCCACTGCTTAAACATTTCAACTGACATTTATCAAAGGTATAGTGCTCTTAACCTTGAAAAAAGTGATTACAGCATAAAAGAATTAGCTTTCCAGGGTGAATGAGACCCAATTCCTTGGTGGACTGTTTTTTAGCAATTCATAGTCCAAGTGAATCCATTACTGAAAGAGATGAGAGTCAAAACAATAAAGTTCAGATATAATAGACCAAAAGTTGTAATGAAATGAAAAAATACTGATTATGTACTAACAACAGCTCTTTAAGTTGAGACAATGCAACACATCTGAAATCTGGAATAGCCATAACTTCTTTCAGTAAATCAAATGAGAACTTTTAGTAAAAGACAAGAAATCAGCTGGTTTTATCCTCAGTTCACATCACCTTTGGAAGAAAAGTGGTTTGGAAAAGGCTTCTGGCCTTCCCATACAATTTACAGACCCGAGGTTTTTATAATAAGAATGAGGCCAGCATTTGTACTGTCTAGTGAACTTCATGACATTAATTTCACCTAACTTAAGGTGCTTTCACTTGAGTTTGGTACTCAAGAGTCCCCTTCTGATCAACAGAGAGAAGTCTCTCTGACTCTGCAAGGAAGCCTTGGGTGACCTGATCTTTGTATTTAATCAAAGAAGGCCACCTTGACACCCTCTGCAAGGATACAATCTTCATTAATAGAAAATATTCTAAGATGGCCGAGTTAAGCCATATGACATGAAGTCATTATGTTCAAGAAAAAAGCTATTCACTGGACATTGCTATTAATAACATCCCACAGAATCACAAAATCACTAAGGTTGGAAAGGACCTATGAGATCATCCAGTTCAACCATCAACCCAACACTACCATACCCATTAGACCACGTCCTCAAGTGCCATGTCTACAGGTTCCTTGAACACCTCCAGGGATGGTGACTCCACCACTTCCCTGGGCAGCCTGTTCCAATGCCTGACCACAGGCTACAGTCGAAGCGGTAACAACTGATAACACATCATTTAGCCCTAAAGGTGAAGCCATATTAGTTAATTAAAATGGAATTTCATCACAGATTTGATTGAAAATATTGACTTAAAAATCAATTAAGAACATACAATTACAAGCAAGACTTTCTATAATCAAGTTTAAAATGAAGCTAGTAATCTAAGATTGAAATATTTGACAGGATTTGTGAATATAAATCAGTTTGGCTGTGGCTAGCCTGGATGGGGATTCATGTTCAAAGAACACCAACATCACCAATGACAGTCTCTGAATTTCCTATATACATGTTTCTAGCGGGACAAAATAAAGATTTTCAAAGATTTGAATGTTCTCTGTGTATTGAAATTACTCAAGCAATTAATTCAGAGTTAGATAAAGTGAAAAAACAGCAAGAGGACTTTCTAATTGGTTTGTGTTGGGAACAAAATGCACCATTTTAATTACAGGATCCTCATAAGAGATTTGATTATCTGTACACATTCCACTGGAGATGGAGGATTATCTTTCTAGAAAATTATTTATTTGGAGAGATAAAGAACAGACTGCTACTCAGGCAGTGAGGTACTTACGTTAACATTTACACAGCAATAGTAGTTATGTTTATGCTAGATGTTTGTATGGAAGCAAGGAGTCCAAGCTCAAAGGAGCCCTAATCCTAGGATCAGTGTGCAGGTAATCTTTCTCCTGTCCTATCATGGGTTCTGATGCCTCACTAACCAGGAAAAAAAACCCACTTTAGTTCCTTCCTTTCCTTGGACAGCAGTAAGACCAACGATAAAAACAATGCCCAGATTTTGTGGCAGAATCAGCAAGAGGGTGGGCACTGTTTTTGAGAACTTTTACTGAACTATGTTTATAAGTGTTGAAAAAAGGCAAAGATTTGTCTTTATGGAGTGCAAAACCAGTTTGCAGTTCTGTCCTCTTCAAGTTACACATCCATAATACAGTTCAACAAATATGAATTTATGAAAATCTGCTGCAAATATTTTTCTTGCACTCTCCATAAAAAGGTTAGCGTATGTGCTGTATTTTTTTCTTGAGGGAAACAGATGTCAGGAACTAGGTACCTTACTGTTGCCATAAATGTCCTCTCTCTCTCTGAAAACTTTGTTTATTCCTCTTATACAGTTTCTCACTTCCTTTTCATTCTCTCTTTGACATCAGTTTATCTTTGAATTCAGATTCTTAACTTGAACATGCTCTTCGGAAGTATGACATGCTGTTATTATCAAATAAGTGTGCTATTACCAGATGAGAGAACCTTCCGCTAACCTGAATGACTGCTTACAAGAGGAAGGGTTTAAATCACAGGGACTGAGGTTATTTGTAAGGGTAGATTACTGTCAACTGCTTAGACATTTAAAAAAATACAGTCCTTTAAACAAACAGCAGAATCATTTTTCTTTAAGATGTCAGTAAGGCAGATTTCTCATTTTCCAAAAGCCTTCTGGGTTCTTTCACGGCTTGCTGACTTTTCACATCAACATAATACAACGTTCACATTACACAACGAAAGTCAAAACCTTACATGAAAGATTCTAAGTATAAATTATCCAAATGCACAAAACTGCAATTAAAAAGACATTTTTCAAAGGGCCTATTAACAGTATATGAGCGTATAGAGGAAGAATATCTATTTTTTTTTTTTTTCAGATATTAAAGGCCTTACTAGAGCTGGTTGATACACATCAGCACACAAGTGATTTCCTTCAGGTTGAAACCGATAGTAAACTGTTCAAACAAGTGCTGTAGCATGTTTTGCCCAGTATAGGTGATAGACAGGGCACAGCACTTAACACTGTCAAAGATATTCAGCAGTCCAGCTGTAAGATGCTTCACATCAGCTGTAATTTCCATGTTAATTTTGAACTTACGCTATTTGAGTTTAAGATGTAGTTACACCTGTTACCAGCTGAAGTTTGCTGTCATCAAGTAAGTGAAGAGAATGAGCACAGCCTTTGGGCACTATAGCCAAACAATATAAAAATGTTAAGGAGGAAGAACATATAGCAAATATTCCTCATAATTCGTGAACTCACTTTCTACTTCTGTATCTGGACGATTCATCTTTGAAAGATATAGAATAATATTAATTATCAAAAAGTGGTCACAGTGAAAGAAACTACCATCTGTCCTACAACTAGGAACTTCATGAATGCTTTGTGAGAATCTTCTTACATATCTGCATACATCGTTTCTATGGATTACAGTTTTATAGATATTTGTGTATTCTGCTTTAGACATCCCTTGAGAATTTGGTTTGATAAAGGAAATCACTATAAAAGTAATTAAACAGAAAAAACTAAGAAACATTTTGTATTTAAGAAGGTTTTGGAATGTGGAAGTGATTAATGACAGGAATTTCAAAACACATTCATTCATGTTATCGTTGTTGCTCAAGATGTGATACTGCAAAGTTCCAATTTAAATTAACATGACCAATTATATTTTAGGTACAGTGGCATCTACAACATACTAAACACATACACATATACAGATATAGGTATGTATCTGTAGAAAGGTATTTGTTTTAATGCTAATAGAACCTCCATCAAAAGGCCTTGAACAGATGTTATATAACAAAAGTGGGATATCAAAGTAAGTGTAAAATATGGTCACGTTAAATGTCAGATTAAGTGAAAAAAGACATCCCAAGAATAACCAAGGCAGTCCAAGAAAGCCAATCCAGTCAGAGTCTGCAAAGTAAGCAAAGAAGCTGACATATTTGGTAGGAGAGTTGCTGAATTTAGAGCTTCCAAAAAAGAAAACCAATTAGAAGCAATTAAGGAGATAGTTTACTTGCTGAAGCTCTGACAGTTGTCTAACAATTCTTATGAAAATAAAGTTGAATATAATTCTCTAAGAGAGGCAGAACTCATATAATAAGCTTCATAAGGAAGTCTCATTTCAAATGTTATGGAGGAGCCAGTCAGAATATGTTACAAAATTCAATGTGTTCATGATGAGGATCAGCATCAGAATTTTAGAGACACAAAGAAAAAACAAAACACCAAAAAAAAAGGAGAAAATAAAATGCCAAAGGAACTAATGGATGTAAGCATAACTTGCAGATTATAAATTTACATGCACTGAAGGATGGTGGCAGTATCAGCCGTGAAAGAGAAAAAGGGGCTAGCATGCAAGCATTTCCAAAGGAAGATAGAAAGTCTGGTTTTGGCCACATTTTGCTTCCACTAATGGCGTGACATCCAGGAATAATACCATGTACTGAGATGATGGATTGGATGTTACAAGGCAAGATGGGAACAAACAGACTGAGTCACCAAGACAGAGTGGTAACTGAAATTTTCAGTGGATCAGCTTATTGACCTCTTGTCCCTTCAGCCAAAGTACAGTATGAGAATTACTGGGTAAATGCCCTCCCTTGAAAGGAAGGGCACTCAAAGGAGATGTGAGGAAATGTTGGAGACGGCACGTAAAGATGACTATGGATTCACAAGATGTTAGACCAGATGTTCTGAGTGATGAGAAATAAGCAGCAGCTGAGAAAGTGAGAGTAATCCTGAGATTGTGTTAAGGAAGTCATGAAAGACTGGTGGAGAAGCTCAGACCGAAAAAAACGATTAACAGACAAATGGTGGGGAAAGGAGGAATGATTGGTAAGATACTGCCACTAATATTAGAAGTGTTGAAGAACTGAACTATGGGTCTTGATGAAAAGAATTTGTTTGGTTTTATCAGAAAACATAATAATCTCTCATTCCTCTCTCTCAAAGACAGTGTAAGGTTTCAAAACATTAAAATTTTCAGCAGACTAAGGATCTAGTAGGGTCCAAGATCCTGTTCCCTGTTTTTTAAGTTATGAGTTCATGAGTCTTGTCCTTGTTGACATTTGTTCCTGAGAAACATGCTAAAATACTCCCAGTGAAAGAAAACATTTTGAAGCCAGCAAATGGAACTACCACAAGCTAATATTGAAGTACCAGGAACCGAAGGTGGGGACTTAACATTGAGTGCCAAAATGTGAGGAATGTAAATACCAGGACTATATAAAATACTTCATTAATTTATTTCAAGTTTCAGATTTTTTTAATCTCAGATTTGATATTGAAGTCCCATATTATTGCACTACAGCACTTTCATTTATATATGTAGATCAAATATCACTATGAGAATGCAGCACGAAAACCTACTTATTTACATTGTTCCGCCTTTATTTTCAACATATTTCATTATGCATTTTCCCTCGCTAAAACAAGAAAACCGCCGAAATGAGAACTTGCTTATCTACTAAATCAACATCTTGAAAGTTTTAGGTGGCAAAGTCTGCAGATAGCAGACTAAAGCCAAGTCAACGTTTTCTTACATTACCTCAAAAACGTCCATGCTTCCTTTTCTATCAGAGATCTCACAAGATCTCTGTATTTGCCTGTCAAACAGAAGCTGTGCAGCTGTAAGTAAAATGATAATTGGAACGATAATGTTAGTGGTATTCAGGCATCTCTCTCAAAGCAGCTTAGTCATATGCTGTACGGAATAAAAACAGGATTGGCTGAGTAAGGGAATTTACTGTTTCCCAGGAAAGGAAATTGCCTGCAACACATCTGGCAAAACTTTCTAAACGTTCAGTTTTGACAAAATATACATTTCAGCTCCTCTTATAAGGTGAGTTCTGTAGAGCGGGTATCTTCTTTCTAAAAAGGGAAAGATCTAATTTGTACTTTAAATATACCAAGTCACTATTTGCTATTTTATGACTAATACTATATACACTCATCTATAAAGCAAGCAGGAAATCCCAGGCTAAGCAGCTATATTTCAGTTTGCAGAATAAATGTACCCCTCCGTATCGACAGAAGAAATAAAAGATGAAGAGAACAATGAACATGATAAAAACACCAAGAGGAAGCAACTGGTCTGAATTACAACTCTTTACTCAATTTCATACTGGCATATATAAGATTCCATGCCAAATTATTTACATTCCTTTCTACTTCAGCATGTCTAACAATGAGATGTTCCTTCTCGTAATTGACGGGAGACAGATCTTCTCTGTCATTCAGCTTTTCTGGAATAAGCCCTGCCCTGCAAGCAGCCTTGTTATTATGCTTCTGAGGCTCAGCAAAAAGGCTGCATTCAGGCATCTTCCTTCCTACTCCTCAGTTTTCAAGGACAAAAATGTATTTAACTTGCCTTACTTTTCACACCAGTTTTCTAAATTTAGCTGTTACTACTTTCTTTCCCCCTGAACTCTGACTGGCTTTGACTCCCTGGGGAGGCAGAGGAGACCACTTCCTCCTCCACAGCTGGGAAAGCTGCTCCCAAAGGGACAGAAAGGGTAAAGGATCACAATCAAATGCTCCAAAGATGCACCAAATACAGCACCATCCTGTAGCGAAGGGTTAAAGGAATGTATATTTATTTTGTTGGCAAGGTGAACACACACTAACTTTTCTGGGCAGTGGGAAAGAGAACTTCATGAAAGCAATACGAGTCTGTTGGACCCAGATGGGGCAACAGCAAAATCCTCCCTCAGTTACGCAAATGTGTTGGGGGTTGTATTCCAGTTATTGCCCCTACAGCCTGGAAGTATCCAGGAAAAGCTGAGGAGAGCATTACTGCGGTGCTCCTCAGGGTGTTACTCCAAGAGCTAGACGATAGGCACAGCGGAGTAGCTACTAGTGGTGCATGCTGTGTTGGGAAGGGTCTTCCATCAGTACTTTGTTGTCGCTTCTCAGAGTAATACCTGCACTTCCCATACCTCTTCCCTGAAAAGGTGATGGCTGCTATAGCAACTGGCTGTTCATTCATTCATGCAAAAAAAACCCCAAACCCACAAAAAAAGAATCCCAGACAAAAAACCAGTGGAAGGTGAAATAGTTTCTCTTTCCAGTATTCATACAACCACAGTTCTCCCTAGTGGAGGTCCAAGATACAGCAAGTCTGGCTTCGCCAGCCTCCAAGTTCAGTTTTGTTCCTGGCCCCATTACGGCTCAAGGGCCTCCCGGGGTCATGCATCTGCCTTTCCTAACGGAAAACAGACTCCAGTTCAAACCTTTAGAGACACGCCAGGCTCTCCTCAAAAACTCAGCAAAACTGAGCTGCCAGATTAAGTTGGTGATCTGACTCACTGGTGTGGCATACGGATGGCAAGCTTCGTCGCAATTCAAACACTGATGATTTAATCAAGCCTCTCATGGAAATCCTCTCTAATGAATTCTCAGCATCCATTAAATCTTGTCTTTTATAGACGTAGAGTCCCTTGAGTAGATGTCTTATAATTAAAAACAAACCCCCTGAAAGACTACACTGATTAGTCTCTTCCTTCCCATTAATGTCTAACTGAGGGATTAAAAAACTGCAGGAAAATATTCTCAAAAAATTAAGATCATTTTCCAGTTCCTCGTCACTTTAGGAGAGAGATGCTTTCAGGGCTGAAGCATTCTTACTTTCAGCACTACTCTACTGAGGGTCCTATATTCTTTGGGCTAGCTGTGGGAGGAGAAGAAATGAGGAAGCGGACCAGTTTAAGGAGAAGTCACAATAGGAAATTCTCATTTAGCTTAGAAAATTAATTAAAAATGTTCAAATAAAATACTGAATTTGAATGTGTGGTTAGATACCTAGAAAAGCTTCACACAGTCTAGTATATAAAGCCAGTCCTACATGCTGTCTTCTTTGCATAACAGTAGGTTTCTCAACTACCTTGCAAAAAGACTGTTATTCACAGGGAATTGAACATTCTTGCAAAGACTTCAATATACTGAAAAGCAGAAAGCACTATGGAGAGAGCTTTTGAAACTTCATTAACAATGCAGGTAGCCGTCACATTAATTTGTTTTGCTATTGCAATACGAAGCTGAAGGGATGGAGAATGCATAATTTATATGCCAAACGCTCAAAATACGTACATCTTGTAGAAAATAATCTTGACCATATCCCACGTTCCAAACATATTCCTCCATTTCCTCTGATGGAAGGATGAACAATGGCAGATGAACACTCGCCAGGAAGAAAACCTGACAAATTGGTTCCACAGGTCACAGTCCAAGTATAATTTGAGCCTTTCTGGAAGTCTCCAGAATTGAATTCTAGAGATTTTCCTTTCCAGAGGTTAACTATGTATTCAGCCAAGAAAACCCAACAGCTTTCAACGTGATGCATGCATTTTAGCAGCTACAGCTATTTTTGACAACCCCTGAGCACAACTTCCACAATTTAAAAAGTAAAAGCCACATTAATACACTATATGATATATAGAAGTTGTGTAAGAACGTCGGTCCTAAGAGATCCCGAGGCACACTGGGGTTTTCCTCATATAAGATAAACTTTGGTCTGTAATTTAAATTAGTTTGACTAGCATGGCATTCCCTTTGTTTACTTTAATTAAGGAAAGCCTATAGCTTCCAGATCCAGACCTAGAATAACTCTCAGGCAGTTTGTCTTCGGGAGTCAATACCCTATTGTGCTGATTTCCAGAAGACATTTTTTAAAACAGAGAAGTAAACTTTTCCAAAATTTCAGTGGAATCAACTCTTTCC
>NW_010257185.1:46187-47171 GCF_000690775.1 Eurypyga helias
GTTAGTAATTTTCTGCTTTCTCAAGATCACTGATCACTGCAGGGAACACGGGAGTGTGAAGTAAGGGGCAGCTCTTTTTTAGATAGACTTTTAAAATACTGACTTTATTAGATGTTCCCTCACCTCTTACGGGTATTTCCCACTTCCAAGGGCAACAGCTAGGAGGGCTGACGGGATAAGTGCCATTCAGCCATGCTGGTTTTAGTAATTTTCTGCTTTCTCAAGATCACTGATCACTGCAGGGAACACGGGAGTGTGAAGTAAGGGGCAGCTCTTTTTTAGATAGACTTTTAAAATACTGACTTTATTAGATGTTCCCTCACCTCTTACGGGTATTTCCCACTTCCAAGGGCAACAGCTAGGAGGGCTGACGGGATAAGTGCCATTCAGCCATGCTGGTTCCTGAGGCATCCCTTACTGCCACTGTGCCTGTCCAGTTATTCCCTCTCCCAGCCCCAACTGAGCTGTGATTCCTAACTCTTGCTAATGTTGGCGCTTCCGAAGTTAGCCATTCAGTGCAGAAAAAAAAAATAAAAAAAGCATTAAAGAAAAGCTTGAAAACACCGAACTCTAGAAAATGCCTAAAAATGAGTATTCATCTCAGATTCAGTGAAGGACAAAGTCTGTGCTCGACTGGAAACTTTTAATGAGAACCCCTCTCCTCTTCGCTGTGCGAGGACGTGCCCAAGCCTGCTTCTGTATGCTCCGGCCAGTGTCTTTCTCTGTAATTACACGATGCAAATTACATCTTGGTTCAGCACATTTAAAATAAATTCTGTAAGAACAAACAAGCCCAGGAACCGTTTTTTCTCCCCTTTTGCGGGTGTTCAAAAGCGACTGCCACCGCCAACCATTTACAGGCATAGTTGGAGGCTCTCGGAACCGGCTGCTCTGTCTAGGAAATTCTTAATTGGAGCCGTGCTGCAGGAATTCGCAGGGGTCCCGCAGCTGCCGGCTGCCGGCCGGGCTTTCCGCGCAGCCCCG
>NW_010257186.1:0-10867 GCF_000690775.1 Eurypyga helias
GGCAGCCTGCCTGCAGAGGGGCAGGGAAGGATGGTTTGTCCTGGTGCGTTTGTTAGTTTGGAAACAAAGGGGAGAAGAGCAAAACTCGGAGACTGGCGTCAGGAAATTTATATGGGATCCAGCCTCACCCGAGTCTCTCCCATTTCCTCGCTGGAGGTGGTCAGGGCCCAAGCTGAGGGTGGTCAGGGCCCGGGGCTGAGGGTGGTCAGGGCTCAGGCTGAGGCTCCTCTGTCCCCTTCACCCGAAGACCTAGTTCTTCACCCGTCACTGCTGAGCTTGACTTAAAACACATTTTTCAGGACGCAGCTCTGGCTGTGATCCGAGAGCCCCTGGGGATCAGCCGGCAGAGCTGTGCCACACCCAGAAGGCAATATCAACTTTCCTTGGAAATCCAGTAGGATTTTGGAAAAGCCATCCTGCCCCACTGCAGTGACATGAATGTCATCAGCCACTCATGGTTGCTCATCCCGCGTTGATCCTCATGGTTTAACACCCGTGCACAAACCTGACGGAGAGCACCCAGTTACGTTACGCCTCCGGCACGCGACGAGCGAGCAGGCGGCTTACCTCGCGCACGAGGACAGTAAAACCAAGCAGTCATCGGCAGATGCTTGGGAAAAGGTGAACTTCCAGATCCTCAAGACAGATAGCCAAGGCAAACACCCCTTTCGCCCGCAGGTTTACGGCACGCTCTCTTGCAGAGCCTCAGATCTCATCCTGAAAGGAGGATGAGAAATGGCGTTAATTTAGCCCACCCGAGTGTTAACCGTGCATTACGCTGTTCTCTGCCCGTAGCTGCAATTGGTTTAAGAAGGTCTTTCATCTGTTTTAAGTTGATTTTCTTTTAATTAAATGACTGAGATAAGTAGAAAGAATTCAAGGCTGTGGAAAAAAAAAAGAAACAGCTGCAATTGTTAAGGACAGCCATTATGGAAATACTACCTGCAGCCCCATTTAAAGTGCTTTTTGTTTATGCTTTGATTGCTTTCTTATTACAGTATTGAAATTGCAAATGGAAAATTACACCATGTTCTATTACATAAGCAACTGGTTTACACAGCCTGAAATACAAGGTTTTATTTATTATTATGTTTTCAGGGCTATGAACAATACATGGTTTTTATTGTACAGTTAATAGCACTTCTCCACTTGACTTTGTTATAACACTTAACAGTAAAAGAGAGGTACTCCTCTTTCATAAATACATGCAGCAAACTCCCTCCCAGATCTCAAGAGGACTGAGCAGCAGAGAATCAGCTTTAGTTTACCTGGACAAGTTTTAACTGCACCTGATTTTAAAAAACTACCCGAATTATGTTCCTAGTTTCTGGCACAGTGATTGAGTTGCTGATTCCCTGTGTGATGAAGGAAGAAGTCAAATGAAAAAGATATGTAGGGATCCTGCAGTGGAATTATTCCCAAACAAACGACGACAGTCCTGTGCAAAGGCTACATCAACGTGCTGTATTATATTATATCCAGATGTTTTGATTACCTGTTAATTAACTCAGTGTCTTTCTTTGGAGTCTTAAATTCGTCGTTACCCAAATTCAGGTCAGGTACAGTAGCAGGTGTTTGGTTATGCTTACTTGATGTTTTTATTCCAAATGTCAGTTGTGTCTTCTAGAGTTTCCTTTAAAGGTACAGTTTGTCTTAGACCCTAATGCATGTGCTTTAGCAGTTTAGTATGTATTTTTCCCAAGCAGATCAAATGAAACCCCTGTTAGATAATCAGTGTGAAGAAAATAAATCTCATTTGCAGATTAAGCCAAGCAGTTCCAAAAGAATTCAATAAAAACAGTGCCACAAAGAGCAGGGTCACTAATAGAGAACTAAATGCTTTTCACCTATTATCTTTCAAAGAAGTGAGAGACTTCTGTGGCACCAGGGAAATTTGAAATAGCCATTTCAGTAAAAAGATGCCCATTGTACAAGAGAGAGCAGATAATCAGTAAAGAATCCAGTGTTTTATAGTATCTTTAGCCTGAAGTCCTGAGCCCTTCCCAAAAATTAGAAGATTCCCATTTGAAGGGTCCCCAAACTACGGAAAATCTTGGACCTTCCCCTTTCAAGTTACACAGCTTGATAGATTAAAAAAAATTCCTTTGCTTGAATCAGAGCTGTTAGTCATTAATTATGGACTACAGAGTCATTAATTATGGACTAAAGGAACATTTGAAAAATGTTTGCTATTCTACAATGTTGTCAGATCACACTGAAAACTTATTCCACTATTGATGCTTATCTGGCAGTTGTACAAACGTACCTTCAGAAAGGCTTTTTACATGCTTAGCATTACTTTTGAAAGCACCAAATTGAAGTACTACATCAGAGCAGAACCTTTATTCCTTGTTATGAGCAGGGTGAAGTCTGGGACTTTCATTATTTTCTCTCTCTCACCATACTGCATCTTCTAAGAGCCTACAGATTCAAATTATCAGGTAGTTAATTTGAAAATAATTTATCAACAAGCCATGAAAGGCTTTGAGTTAAGTACTAGGGGATTTTGTAGCTTGACTTGGGGTAACTGTAAGAAATTAATCAGCTGAACAAGACCAAGCACATTCAGACGCTGGAATTTGTGCCCTTGAGACTGCTGTTCCCAGCCCAGGCACAGAACACACCTCAGAGAAACATCCTTCCAGGATCACTCGTTCCTACGCCTCACCCTCGCGCGGCGAGCATGCCGCCAGCACTTACATAAGGGCTCTTGCTACATCACTGCCACAGGCTGTTGTAAACCATTTTTCTACCATTTAATTCAGGTTCTTAGACAAGCAAAAATGCAGAATATTGCCAGGAGAGTCTGGGGAATGGGGATTTCTGTTTGGATGATTAATGAAATATTATTGTTTTGCACTTACAGGGAAACCATAGTTTCATGCCAGTAAGGTCAGGGCCTTAATATGTTATGTGCTCTGCAAAGATGTACAGTATGATAGCTCATTTTCTGCTATGACTGTGCCAAAGCCTCATCAGCTTACAGGGGAACACGGTAGAAATAGCGACACTGCACCGAAAGCCAAAGCCAACTTTTTTCTTACCTTGCTCGTTGCAATTCTGGTGGAACTAAATCCACATCTCTATCTGCACCCAGACGGGGAGGACCAAAAGTAAGACGCTGGGACCCTGGCTCTGTAGATACGTATGAACTAATCATCCTTCGTGATATGCCACTAATTGACCTTGGAGTAATATAATTTCTGCAATCCTGTGTTGAGATAGACTGAAGCTAGAGACCCAGAACAAAAAGATCCTTGGGGCTATGTTGAGGAATTTGATCCATTCAGTCATATATTGAAAATAAATTAAAAATTGAAAAATAAATTAAAAAAAAAAATTGAAAATAAATTCTTCATAACCTGAGCTCCTCAGTACTCACTTCCCTGGTCAGGCTGCCTTGGCCTGTTGGCTGTGTGGGGTCTGGAAGATGATGCTTCTGGCTACAGTCACAATGGATTTTTCTGCAAGTATTTTTATAGATATGCCTATTATAAAGCACATTACCAGCACCAAATCCCAGGATCTCCCATGTCTTTTGTCACTGAGTGAGCCCCATGGGGAATGACATCTATTCGGTCCAAGAACAACGCTTTTAAAAGCAACAGAGTTCCTGAGAACAGTTTGTTGCTAAAAGGGGTAAGTGCTTAACACAAGTGGGAAATGCTGTCCCCTTAGGCTCTGCACGCAGACAATGCACTAATCCCATGCACAGATTTTTTTTTAATTTTCTACTTCCAGTGACCAGACCCATATGTACAATCCTTCAGCTCAGAGTATGGAAAGAAACCCAAGGATCTTTCATTGAAAATTTGCAGTAAAATAATGATTTTAAAAAATATTTTCCAGGAGTCTTTCTTCCCAAGGTGTATCTGCAACACAGGCTGATTTGAAAGATAAATGAAAAGAAAACCAGTACCATTAATTTGTATCAAAATGGGCATAGCGAACACTGGAGATACCGATCACTACCCTGTAGTGAACCTGTGGAAATACCAACTTGCAGGATGGGAAGAAACGTGTGTAATCCAATAAAACAATGCAATAATTATGAAAAATGGAAAGAGGTCAAAGTCGGAAAGCTTTTGATTTCTTTTTGCACTGGCATTTGTCAAGGTGAGCAAAATCCATTAGCAAGGAGCAGCCTGAGTTTTAACACATCTGAGTCTTTAAAAACGTTAATGTTTAATAGGGTATGCTCATGCCTCATCTATCCCTGATAACAATGCACGGGCTGATAGGCATCTCTTGAGGTTGTAAATCAGTTGCAGAGCCTTGCAAGGCACACAAGTACTTGGTGTTCACTCTCATGGTTTATTATGTTATCAGAACTCATTGACTGAATTATGGCCTTATAACAGCTCTTTGTCTGCATTATCCTACTGTTACTGTAGCATTATTAACCTATGTCCCATTAGAAGATTGTATGTCTTTCTCCAGATGAGCGCACAGAACTTAGATGACTCTGTGGCCGTTTAATGTACAGGCTCATTTTCTAGGAGGAACTGATTATTTCCCTCAGCTATGCCCACAAAGTCTGCTTACCTTTGGATGGTATCAGTTCTGGCTTGGGATGGTAGAAAGACACAGACACGCGAGCAGGGAGCAATGCTTTCTCCCCAGTCCTATGGGGGATGCCTCACCTGCAAGCCAACCACTCAGCTGTCGGCTCTGTTCAGGATCTACTGCTGGAAACCGAGGCATAAGAGGAAGAAACGAAGCTGAAGACACCAGTTAATTGTATTTTAAAACTGCAGTGATGCCCTCCCATCGCAGAACTCCTCCATCATTTCCCACAGCGCATGCATCAGCCCTGCAGGCTGCAAGTCCGTGGGGTCATTGCGTGTGAAGGGATTTCACCCCATGTTGTCACCAGGTACAGCCAGAAGCTTTAAACAGCCTGAATGCCTGTTTAGGCGATCTTGCTGTCTACGGCAGTCACCAGCTCTGCTCTAACAGAGCAGTGCTGGCTGTACGTAAACAGAAACGGTACATTCCCTCCATCAGTACCCAACTGCACCCATGTAGGATTTTTTCCTCACTCTTACTGTATGTTATAGTCTCAAGAGACCCAGTGGTCACACCATTTGCTCGGAGAAGAGTCTGGCAGCACAGGATATTCTTGGAAATGTCTGAGCCAAGAGGGCACAGACCAAGACCTCCATAGTTGTGCACAAACCTTGAGATGGACATGATGATCCACTGCCCACCTTTCCTTGCCCACCCTGCCTAGTCCTCTTGTGCACAGGATAATTCCCCCTTGTGAAAAACTCCTCATAACAAGCCTTGGAGAACAAGCAGACATGCAGGCACCTTTTTCATGTCAATCTAGTTAGAGTTTATTGATTCCCCTTGCCTTCAGCTAATGTACTTTTATTATTATTAATAAATAATCATCATTTTTCCATCCGTGGAGCCTGCACTTGGGAGCCTTGGAGGATTCCAGCAAAAGTATTATTAAAACTAAAGGTTTCTAAAGGGCTGAACAGTAGCATGGCCCAGCAATCTGACAGAATCTGCAACTGGGGAGCAAAATATCCCCATCTGAGAATACGTGACAGAGCATCAAATTGGCTCCTTCCCCCAGAGCCACCATGTAAAACTGTGGCCTCCCGTTCACAATCACTTCTGCTTTGTTGGCATCCCCCAAGGATGCAAAGGCTGCAGGTGGCTCTCCGGGAGCTGCTGCCCTGGCATGCCGGCTCCTGCCCTGGCACGGTGGGTGACTCACGGTGCCGGGGGTGCCAAAGCTGCTGCCGTGTGCCGCTCCTGGCTAGCACCCCCGCTGCAACAGCTGCCCAGGCAGCCTCCATCCTCTGTCTGGCCAGCTGCAGAGCCTCATCCTGGCTCCGCACAGGATCGTTTTCCCAATCTAGGCAGAAACATTGCCTGGAGGGGACGGTTTCTCCTACAGGACTGCATGCATCTGCTCAACAGGCACACAGCCGGGCAGGAGTCATCACCAAACTCACAGGCATGGTGGATGGACTCTCAGACGGACATCCAGGGACACAGTCCTCCAGACAGTAAACTGCAAAACAGTGACTGAAGTGGCTTCAGGGGCATTTTGGGGTTGCTGCTAGAGGATTTTTGGGACAAAAATCAGTAGCAGTGTTAGCAATGAAAACACTGTGTTGCTTAAGGAGGTGATTTTACTGGGGTTGCAGGAAAGCAAAGAGAATCAGAGCTGTCACCTGTAAATGGACCTACTCCCATCTGCAATCCTGAATTAGCACATCTTCATGCCACCATCCCTGCAACTCCTCCTTGGTCAGCCTTGTCTTCCCTGAGGACTTCCTTGCCAGCTGCACCTTAGGTCATGCATTATTGTGGGCTTTCCCTCCTCCATCCTGCTTCTTCCGTTGCATCACCAGTGGTCCAGCCAAGTCCTGTGACCTGGCACCATGACAGCAATCCAGCACGGGTCCTGTCCCTTAATTCTGCACCTGAAATCACATAGACCACGACATGCCCATAACACAGATTTTCACTGGAAACCAAAAACCTTGCCCCAGTGTTATAGATGAAATAGGAGCTCCAGATTAAGATAATGCATGTTTTAGAATAAAAGAGGGTGCTTTATTTAGCAGGAAAAGAAAGTACATCTGGTCTAAATGGAAGTAAACAAGAGCTCAGTGTCCTTTTCTCTGCGTAAGGCCACTTCCCCAGAAGGTGTGTTCAGGCAATGGCAGAAGGGCTATAAAGGGACCCCAAGATTCTCAGAGCCACACTTCGGTGTAGACATGGCTGTACAGAGTTTGCTGCAAGACATGGGCTCTAGCTCGCTGCTCTGTTTGGCAGCAGGGCTGGTCTTCCTCTTTTACATCCTTACCAGCTTGAAGAAGTCGGTCTGCAGTTTGCCTCCTGGGCCACAACCTCTTCCTCTGATTGGAAACTTGAATGTGGTGGACCTGAAAAAGCCATTCCAGTCGCTGACAGAGGTAGGGGCTGAGCGAGCAGACAGGTGGAAAACGTGCAGTTCCTGAAGTGAGAAATGCATCTAGGGACATGGAGAAGCAATTGTGTTTGCATTGGGTGGAGGGCAGAAATAGTTGGTGTACAGACAGGCTGTCAGAGTGAATTCAGATGGTATACACAGATGCTATACCTTCAGAGGTATATACACACATACATGTATTTATTTATATAAATATAATACACACATTCCTTCTTTTATAAAGCGTAGACCCCCACCCCTTGCAATTAGCTCCATACTGTTGGTATTTCGAGCTCCTCAGAGGCTGCAGGTAGAAGACTCAAGCTGGGGCAGTCTGATGACAGATCAGGACCATTTACCATCAAGAGATGTCTCACTGGAGATGGATGGATGGATGGATGGATGGATGGATGGATGGATGGATGGATGGATGGATGGATGGGAGAAAGGGAGGGAGGGTATTATCCCCACAACAGAAGAAATGGGGTCATATGTACATTTTTTTCGAAAGCTAATTCTATCCCTGCAATGCAAAGCTCAACTCTGCCTCCCCAGCCCCTCTCCTGCACACACAGTGGCCAGGGTTATTTAAGACTTGATGTGTGGCTTTTACATGTCTTGATAAACAAATTGCTTTTCCTTATGCAGCTCCATGGATATTTTTCTTTCTAAAAGAGGAAAAAAAAAGACAAATATTTTCAATCCAGGTGCAAAGTTTGTTTCAGAAAGCATCTGCTGTGCTCCCATAAGGAGGTGGAGACAATTCAGTGTGAATTCAGATTTCTTCTAGTTGCTGTTGAGACAGTTGAGGTGCCATGAGTGACCTGTCACATACCCTCTCTGTGTACTTACTGGACACTATGACAAGGGAAACCCAGATGAACTCCTTGAGCCCACCTGAGGGGGCAGGGCAGACCTCAAAATCCTCCAGTTAGTCACAGAAGGGCATCCTGGGCTGCAATAGTACAGAATTCCTGTGGCAGTCCCTCGGTGTTCACGTGCCTTGATTTATGTTGCAGAGGATTGTGCAGACCACAGTTGTGATGGGCTTCTGGGCCTGAGCTCCCACCCGATATAAGTATGTTTGAGGGTGCTGGTACAGAAGAGCAGCTAGTTTGATTGTACTGGAGGGTTTATGATACAAATGTCACACGAAGGCACCGGTCTCATTTCCTATAATCTACCAAGCAGCTTTCTTTAGGCTTCCAGGCCTGCCACATCCAATACTTTTGTTGCTGAGAAAAAACAGGGTTGATGCCAAGAACTACTAATGCAAAGAAATGACCAAAGGAAGGCTGGGAGACGGCTGCGATTCCTTGCCCCCGGCTCCACCACACACTCCGTGAGCTGCCGGGGAGGAAAGAACCAGTGTTAATGTTATCTCCCAAGCCATCAAACCACCGTTTGATGAAAACAAATTCAATTTGTTCGGTGTAATAACGGGAGCTGCTCCTAATCTGAAATTCAATTTTCGGTATGTATCTAATGCATAGCAAATGGTAACCCAGGCACATCGGAATCAAGAAGACGTGGAGCGGATGGCTTGCAGTGTGTTTAAACGGAGGGTAAAATACTGAGTGAATGATTAGATTGTCAAAGCCACCCTTCTGTGTAACAGATGATTCATATTTAATTTACCATAAAAGCCTAGAGCTCTTGTGACATTATCTACAAGAATATGCTTCCTAGTTGGATTCAAGTTTCTGGTGGCCAGCGAATAATTTTGCGATGACTGTAACACTACCCACCTTTCCATAATTAGAGACAAGTGCTGTCCTGAAAGAAAGAGTTATTGTCTGGCTTTGTTTTTGTAGTGTTTGTGGCTTTCGCCTCTAAGATGAGTGCACACCCGCTTGCCTCAGGTCAGCAGCATTAAAATAAACAGGCCTGCCTGCTACAGCGTTTTCCAGCCAGGCTCTGAATGGTAGCATCTCTACGCTGGCCTGTTACTGCAGAACACCACAGGAATGCAACGGCATTTTATTGACTTCTGCTCTGATAGGAGCAGCGATAGCAGACACCTTGTTGTGCAAACAGGGTGCAGGCAGAGATGCTGGCAGGTGATAGCTGTTGCTCATTCACTGCATTACAGCAGCACCTGGAGAATCCAGGCAAGGCTGGGAGGGTCCTTCGGGGCTAGAAACCACCTAGGGTGGCTAGTGTTAGCATGTGGGTCCAGATCTGGTTTTGAATGACTGTATTTACTCACCTTGACAGCTCTCCAAGATATATGGCAACGTGTTCACTGTGCATTTTGGACCCAGGAAAGCTGTGGTACTGGCTGGGTATGAAACCATCAAGGATGCCCTTTTAAATCATGCTGAAGAATTTGGAGAGAGAGCAGAAATACCCATATTTAGGAAAATGACACAAGGAAATGGTAAGTGACCTTTTGGTTGGTTAGTTTTGGTAATTTTTCTATATGTTCCTTATACTCTTACAG
Source organism: Eurypyga helias (assembly GCF_000690775.1). Classification (NCBI taxonomy): domain Eukaryota; kingdom Metazoa; phylum Chordata; class Aves; order Eurypygiformes; family Eurypygidae; genus Eurypyga; species Eurypyga helias. Next base: position 9,381 of record NW_010257186.1, read on the forward strand.
CAGAGTATCATCTTCTTACAGACTGCTCTTTGTCTGTGTAACGGTGTATTGAGCAGCTTTCATACCGGTGTGTAAGAAGGCCTTACAAACGTTTAACCATGGGTAACATAAAGATGTTATACATTTATTTTAGGCATAGCATTCAGCCATGGAGAGCTATGGAAAACTATGAGGAGATTCACCTTGTCCACACTGCGAGATTTTGGAATGGGAAAGAGAACCATTGAGATCCGAATTCTGGAGGAAGTAAATTCCCTCATTAAATATTTTGAATCCTATCACGGTAAGCGTCACAAATTTCATCCAGAGACAGAACACATGTCTGGCAGAACAATAAAAGATTAATGAAAGTTTAACTTGGAGCAAATAGTATCTCATGGCTAAAGTTAAACATACACTGAAGTAGGTTATGAAACTGAGACCTTAAAATATTGACGCCCAGCTCCCTGCTCTGCATTCTGGGTGGTGAATGAGTTTTTACTCTGGGAGTTCAGGGCTACATTTCCATAGGAAACCAGACTGAAATGGGCATAATCACATCATCCTTTGTTTTCACTGCTTGAAATACAGGGAGGCCATTTGATACGAAGATGATTCTCAACAATGCTGTATCCAACGTCATCTGCTCTGTATTGTTTGGAGAGAGGTTTGAATATAATGATCCTGTATTTCTAACTTTGCTGAAGCTGTTAAATGAAAATACTAAGCTGCTGGGTTCCCCTATGGTGCTGGTAAGAGCTTGATTTTTCATTTTGGCTTTTAGCTTTTTTGAGGATATCCGATTACTCATGTTTGTCCCTGGCCTCCCACATCTTGCATCTCGAGGCGAGAACAAGAACAGTGTCAGCCAGCCAGCCTGTACAGGAACACATCCGTGGTTCTGTATCCACAATGCACAGATTCCCAGGCCCCTGCGCTTAGCCTGTGAAGCTTATGAGTAAACCAAAAAACCCCAGTCTTTCCAAAAAGAACCATTTTACCCTCTTTGAACAGCAGAAGCACAATACACTGCTCACATCCGAAGTCAGCACTGAAATGCCACCTCAGATCCGGCCCCTTGCAAATACCTTCAGTAACCGTCTTAGTTCTGCCTCTACTAGGATCAGGTTTGACAAACTTCTTTTGTTTTGGCTACCGAAAGTGAATCTTAGCAAACTAACAGCTGAGGTAAGCTCGTTCCTTCCTGACACAAAGCTTCAGCTCTGAACGCCAGCGGAGTCGTCTTTTTGAGCCGCGCTGGGCCTGCGGCTGGCTGTAACACCAGGCCGGCGGAGCCCGAAAGCCCCGCGGAGCACAGCTCAGAGCTACACGCTCTACAGACACCGTCCCCGGACGAGGCCCCAGCCAGCAGCTCGCGGCGGGTCTGGCAGGACAGCTAGCGGTGTCGTCAATGTGCACACCTCTCGTGGGATGATGGGGGTGAGACCCCCGCTTTGTCCCATCCCGCAGGTACATCCGTGTGACACACTGCAATGCTGTGCTCATTC
>NW_010257186.1:10902-19103 GCF_000690775.1 Eurypyga helias
CTGGGGTTAGCTGACGGGCTTGGAAAGCACCACGTTGACACAGCAACGTTGTCTGCATGGAGGTGACCAGTTCAAGTCCCTTCTGCTGCTATAGGATGTGACATCCCTGAGGGCCTTCCCGGGAATAAGTAGAATACTCACATTCCTATCTTTCACATATGAAACCCTCTGTCCCACCACCTACACAGCTGGAAGCCCTAAAAAAAGATTAAGCTGATGAGTCTCCCAAAAGCCACGGCAAGGACTCACACTGAGGTAGAACGGAGAGAGCATGCCATTTCTGCAGCAGGTCATGACTGCTCGGACTGTAGACGCTACGGTGGAGGAATCAAGGCCTGAAATGTCAGGGCATGGGAGAAGGGGCCAGCAGTGTGATTTGAGGCACCAGTATGTGTTCAAAATGCCAATTAACAGTAACACTTTTCTTGCTCTACAGTTATATAATTTCTACCCAGCCCTTGGATTTCTCTCTGGAGCTTCCAGGACTGTGCTGCAAAATGTCAGTGAACTGAACGCTTTTCTCCAGAAGCTCTTCCAGGAACACAAAGAAGAGTTTAATGAAAATAACTTAACCGGCTTTGTTGACGCCTTTCTGATGAAGCAACAACAGGTACTTTAAGGCTGTGTCAGAGCCTTTCTGTTCTCTTTGCTCTGATTTATCATTAGGACTGACCATCTACCAGGGAGTGGAAACAGAAGAACCGCAGTGAGCAGAATATATCAAAGCTCATACTCACAGTGAGCTGTGCTGTACTCGCTCCATAGCCCCACTGAAACCGCTGGTTAAAGCGATCTAGTCGCCAAGATGTCCCACGTGGGTGAGATAAGTTACCACTCAGCACATGTAAGGAGGAGATCATCTCAAACCTTCCTGCAAGAGTGGTACGGTGATAAAAATCCTTGCAGTAACTAAATTCCAACCCACTTAATATCTGGACCTGGGATTGCACATACACTTGAGACCAGACAAATTCCATACAGCATAGGCCCTAATGCTAAAATACTAAATGGTTAGTTTCCCAGAGCACAGAAAGTCTCAAAAAGCTGCAATGCAGATAAAAATTATGGCAACACAGTCACATATTGGTATCACTTGCTGTAGAACTTATGACCATTACCTCTATGTTTTGAAGGAGTCCAAGAAACCCACCACTATGTTCAACAACGGAAACCTCTTGTTTTCAACCCTGGACCTCTTTGCTGCTGGGACGGAGACTACTTCTACGACTGTGCGCTGGGGTCTTCTTCTGATGATGAAATACCCAGAAATTCAGAGTAAGACTGAGACGTCCTCTTGTACAATATACTGTTGCATGCTTAAGGCTTTGGTTGTGGAAGGGAGTGGAACTCAGTGTTGCCTAGAGTAATTATTCTGAGCACTCTGAGAGAGATAACAACCGTTGACTTTACAAAGGAATTTTATTCAGCTGAATTGCAATAAACCGGCCCAGCCAAGTGGGAGAGGCTAAGGGCCAGTCTTCAGTTACAGTAAAGCTCCCCCATCGTTATTCTCCTGCAGGCTATGGGCTTACGTCACTAAAGGTCTCCTCAGGAGCTGATTCTGATCTGGTTTCTGCTGCAGGTTATGGGGTAACAAAGGTGTGTAATCAGAATCAGGCATGGGATGAACTGTAGCGATTCCTTTCAAGCTCCCTTGGCTCAGCAACAAACCTGAAAGAACCACACCATGCCCTGACTTACCCACTTCTGCTCTTCCCAAATACCACTCAAAGTTTTCCCTTTTCTTCATCTTGACCAAACTGGAAGCCATTTCAGTTGCAAGATAAGAGGGTTATCAGCTTCTTAATCCTTTCCTCCCTCCAAGGAAAGATTCAGGAAGAAATGAACCATGTAATTGAACCCGGAGAGCTGCCCAAGTTGGAGGACCGGAAAAAAATGCCATATACAGATGCAGTGATACATGAAATACAAAGGTTTGCCAATATTGTCCCAATGGGTGTATCACGATCAACTCCTACAGATGTGAATTTCAGGGGCTATGTGATTCCTAAGGTGAGTTTTGAGGCTAGCAGCTTCTGCTGCACAGATTCCTTACAGTGTGGTTTAAAGGAGATGAGAAGAAAAATAGAAAAATATAAAGACAGTGTGATGCATGGTTTAATTTATTATGTGATCCTTTGTCTTAGATTTGGGATAGCTGTTATAAACATGCACCGGACTGTGGTCTATTATAGCAGGTTGAATCCAGAATAACCAGAGACTTCAATTAAATCACAGTGGTTTGAATCTCCTATGTCAAATGTGGAACCTCCACCTAAGCATCTTTCTGAAAGACCTGACTCTGTAAGAAAGGAGTGTTTTGTGGTCCAAAAAGAGGGAAGCAGCTACTGGCAACAGGCAGAGCCACAGTGGGGCAGGGAGCATCCCCCAGTTCTATTTGCCATGGCTCAGCCTTGTTGCCTGCTCACATTAGTAAAAAGAAAGCAGCCCGGCTCGCCGAGAGAAGTGATCTGCTCTAAACAGCTACCATGAGTTCCTTTGATCCCTTTCAGGGTACAGAGATTATTCCGCTGCTGACCTCTGCTCTGAATGATGAGTTACACTGGAAAACCCCGGATAAGTTCAACCCTACCCACTTCCTGGATGCCAATGGGAACTTCATTAGGAACGAGGCATTTATTCCATTCTCCATAGGTGAGAGGGGTGTGTGCACCACCTGTGGCTAGGCTAATGGCACAGTTCTCCCTGATTCCAGGAAAGTGTGAAAGTCAGGGACACAGAACATAGGATAAGGGATTTCTGGTCATTTCTCCTGTCCATCATTGCTGTAGGTAACCACCACTTCTTTGGGAGATCTGGGAGGAGACACTGATTTACCCACAGCCACTCAACAATGTCACATACCCACAGACTCCTGTGTGGCTTGACACCAAGTCAGCAGCACCTCTAATATACACAGAGAAAGAAGGAAAAATTCCCTACCTCAGCAGCCTGCTCTTAAGGACTGCACATCCAGTTTAGACAGTCCCAGACATCAACACTAACAGTTGCAGCTCGGATCATTTACTTCTCTCCTGCTTGTTTTCAGGACGAAGGGCTTGCGTTGGAGAAGGACTGGCCAGAATGGAGCTGTTCCTCTTCTTTGCAGGCTTGCTCCGCAAATTTGTCTTCCAACCCCCTCCAGGAGTGGATAGGTCAGACCTGGATCTCACCGCTGATGTTGGCTTTACCTTGACCCCCATGCCTCACCTGGTTTGTGCCGTGCCCTGTGAATGACTGAACCATGTGGAGTTAGAGTAGTGAACGCTCCAAGCTTGAAAGCAAGTCTAGCTACAGGGGAAAAAGCTGTCTGTACCTGAGCTTTAGGGGCAGGAAGACACCGAGTACTGCTATTTTTCTCTCATTCATGCCATTCTTTCCAACAGCTCTTGTGTGTCTGTATGATGCAAACCCTTCAGACACCCCTGAGTACTGCTCTCAGAAACAGTGTGATTCATTCCTGGAACAGGGCATCAGAGATGCAGTTCTCAGGGCTGTTTGAAAGAATGAAATGGCTTCAAGCCTCCTTTATAGATGTAACACATCAGAGGTTCTCCTCTGAGAGCCTCCACTGGGAATTTGTCAGCCCAAAGTCCAAGCTCTATAACAGAGTTGATTATCGATGGCCCAGCTGGAGACAACAGACAATGGACCTCGAAATCTCGCCGGGACGGTTATTCAGCTGAGCCTCAGACTGAGCTCCCATTGTGCAATACAACCTGCCTTATCTTTATTACAGAGTCCCAGACACGAGGGTATAACATGGGCTGATGCCAAGAGCCAGGCACGGGACAGTTATCAGAAAACATCTAAGCGGTTTGGGAAGTGGGTTCATTCCAACTCACACAAGGCACTTCATGCTGAAGAGCCTGTTTACGGTGGGGCCAATCTAGCAGCTTTCAGCTTCTGCTAAGAAATGCATTTCTACCACTCCCTCGTGTCTCCTGGCTTCATCCTGCCCTGGGACTTGTCTGATCCCTTACTGGGCCATCTGAGATCCCTAAACTGTCAGAAAATGACCAGCACCGAAGGTGAAGGGTTTCTGAATCAGCATGGCTGAGGCTGGACACAAGCCCGAGTCCGTGTAGGGCGATGCAGCCTGGGGCTGGGCAGCAGGACTGCCCTGCTCCCATCAGAGAGCTGAGAGGCTCAAGCCCTCTTCTCTGCTTGCACCTTAGGAGCTGTCGTTGTTCTCTAGATCCTCTCTGCCTCCCACAGAGAGAGAGAGGATCCTTCAGGGGATGGTTCAGCTGCCCTAAGGTCTGAATTGCTCACTCTCTCCATGGACTGCAGGGTCATGCAAACCTCAACCTCACGTATCAAGTGTGTTGCGATGAATAGGGACAAGATTTTCCAATTGACTGAAAATGGGGATTCAACTCTTCAGAAAATGTAGGTGTATTCATCTCTACCCCGGACACACAGTACCTGGTATTGCAAGCTGTCTTCCTCTCCAGACATTTCTGGTGTTGGGGATAGGCAGCAAGGTCTCCAGGAAAAGTGATGCATCAGGCTGTGCCGCTGAGAAAACACCACTGCAACGGGCTCCCATGGACCATATTTGTGCTCAGCACGCAGCAGGAGCAGGGCTGTCACAAAAAGAACCACAGGTGACATTTTGGTGCTTGAAAGAAGAGCTTTGGCCACTTAGGAACCAAAGTTACAAATTCAGAGCTGATCATGCTGACGTTCTGCCAGCAGAGATCCTGGTCATTGTCAAGGATAATAGGATTTTGAATGTAGCCACTGTGAAAAGAGATGTAAAACTGGTGATAGAGTCCGGAAGGAGGAGCAGGTTTGAGTTTGTTACCCAGTCGCTCACCATGAACTTGTCACCTGGGGGTCTCCGTAGAAAGCTGGTGACACTGTGTCTGTCCTACACAGCTGTTTGATTACCACTATTAATGATTCATTGCATGTAGCAGCCATTAGGAGCAGGAACCCGCAAGGCTACACCCAGGGAGGGCAGCATGATAGCTGTGCGAAGTGGTCCAGGTACAAGAGAGAAGGCTGCTTCGTGTGCTGTGAAACGGGCAGGAAACCACATGTGGGTTAGGGAGCAGTGAGTCACCAAAAATGCTTTTGTGTTGGGTTGGAGGCAGGAAAGGCAGGTAGGATGAAAAGAATGAAGGGAGAAAGTTACAGAGACTGAGGGGGCAAAATCTACGGTAAATCTGTACTATAAAACTAATGTTGCTGTCACCTAAAGCTGATCCGTGTCGCAAACGGAAGGAAAGAAAAGAGGAAGAGAAGAACATGAAGGGATACAAAAGGAGGGCGGTCTTTGGCCGAGACACTGACGAGTGTGACTTCACACCAGCTTTAGTTCACACAGCCAAGGGCAGCACTCTAACAGTTATGCTGTACCTGGTATTGCACTGGAACGTGCACTCTACCATGGGAGCAGCTCCAGCTCCTGGTTACATCTCAAGGAGTCTGCTTGACAAGCTCCCTAACAAGAAACCCTTCGCTGCTACACCTCCTTACGTTTGTTTTGCCGTTGCTGTATTTGCAGTCTAACCCCTGCAAGCCTGACCTTATCTCCTACTTAATAAATAAATATTCTGCTCTGTTGCTGTTGATCTATCTGGTGTTGCAGGATGGAGTTGATTTGGGGTCAAACTGATAAAGTTGGGCTGCACCACCTTTAATACACCCACGCTGGAGAGCTGAGCGCAGGGATCCCTGGGCACACGCAGCCAGGACACGTTTAGCGATGCAAAGGGTAGGCAATACTCGTAGCCACAACAGCTCAAAGGAAACAATTGAATTTCTAACTCCAGAAAATCACAGCTTCTGTCTGAGACAGGACGTGGCTCTGGATGGCTCTCTGATGCGGCATCCCGCAGCGATTCCTGCGGCTCCAGCCCTTGCTTAAAAGGCACTCACCACAGTTAAAGCAAGCAGGAGTTATCCGAGGCTGCAGTCCTGGGTGCGCTGCTGGACGAGAATGGGACTGGCAGGGAAAGCACTGAGATTTGGGGGACTGAAGTTAAAGGATGCAGGGCTGGTGCTTTACTGGCTGGCTCTCCCCAGGCCGGCCGACCGGCAGCTCAGGGCTCGGTGGGTGATGCCCATGCTCCATGGCCCCACGCACCACCCGGTTCACACGCTGTGGCAGGGCATTGCCACGTGGGCACGAGGGGCCGAGGACAACCCGGCCAGCACCCCGAGAGGTCCGTCTGCCCCAGGTATGTCCCGGAGCAGTATCCGTGTTCTGTGCTGGCTCTGTGTGCTCAGGCAGGAGAGCACGTAGCAGCTCCGCTCCAGAGCAAAACACGTACCAGACGCATTACTGAGACAGGAATTTCTTGTCATCGAAAGAGTTTGACTTACCTTTGTCATTTTAATGCATTGCACTCAGAGCCTGGTTTTAAAAAACCTAATACGTTCCCCCCTTCCCCTGGCTTTTCAGAGATGATTTAAGTCTCTCTGAAAGGCCTTTTTGTGATTTCAGCAGCTTCCAGGGCAAGGATGAGACACCAGGAGGGCGGCAGCAACATGTGATTCTTGCACTGAGGGGGCTGTGGGTCATTCAAAACCCTGCAGGAACGTTTCGCACAGGGCGCGCAGCATGTGCCATCGTGAGTTCTCATCCCAGTGCCCACGTTCTGCATCCCGTGCCAGCCCTGATCCTTCTTGCCTGTCTTTACAGCCCCTCTGCCTCTTCGCTCACTTGAACAGGCAGGGTTGACTCATGCATGGCATGCTCTGGGGGGAACCGTTGCCTCCAGCCCATTTCTTGGAAACTAATAAAAAAAAAAATCCCAGATATGTCGCAACAGACTTGCTGCTTCTGCTTCTGGGCGGCTGCTGCGCTGTAACATCCCCGCACCACTCAGGCAGCTCCGGCGTACGCCAAGCAGCTGTTTGCCCTGGGACCACGCTAACCAGAGCTATGCCCCACTTTGGATTAGGTCCACTTCCTTCCCCACCTGCTCTGCACTTGCAAGGCTCAGGAGCCATATTTGCCGAATAATGGCTTTTATATGATCTAGCCTTTGGATAAAAGTACCTTTAGCCTTGCGCTTCCTGATCATCTAAGACAGCTCTTTCCTCCTTGAACACTCTTATTCCATTGGCTGTTTATTCCCAATATCCTCCTGAAAACCACAACTGAACCAGGCAGATCTCAATTCTTTCTGTACAAGATTTAAACGGTTACGAGGGATACAGGCTCCAGGTGTTTAGTATCTTGGACTTAATTCCATTCTCCTGTCTTGTTCCCCTTCTGAAACCTGCCAGGTCAGCTGGCTTCATTAACTTCATTAACTTCTTCCCTCTATCTCTTAGAAGGTGTTCTTGCAAAATGAAGAATACTCCCAGAAGTTTAAAATCTAATTTTGTCTTTCCACTGCGCTCGTGAATCCACTCATGATCACTTGATCCAAGCTAATTTTCCATGGCTAGCTATTACATGTCTTCTACTTCAGACACAAAGTCTGAAATCACATCCCTTCTGGGCAGTTCAGAGACGACTTTATGAAGAATTTTATGGGCTACAACCCCCAGGGATACATGGGCTTTACCATTATTAGCAACCTTTGATCTCTTGACACGAAGAAAGCTAAAGACTCCCCTAGCACTACTACTTTTCTCTCTAGTAACACGGAGATCTCAGTCCTACCCAAATCTGAATCTGGAGGTTTCTAATAGGATTCAAAGAAACCTTTTCATCTCCCGGTGTCAACAGAGTGTTTGGAGGGTCATAGTATTGCCAATAAAGGACCTTGAGGTCTCAGGGGGAGGAGGAGGTTGCAGAGGAATGCCAAGCACCTTTTCCCATGTACATGTTCCTGCACACACATGCATGGGTTTGTAATTTGAAACTCTCTTTACTTCTGGACAGGCTTTGCAAACTGCTTAGACCACATTCTCTGAGGTGTTTAAAGAGGGTGGAGTATGCAGTATTTATTTAGGTACTCTACAAACCTTAATAAGAATCGAGTGCTTGTAGCAATTGCAGAGAGCAAACAGAAAGCCAGCTGGCAGAAACTGAACAGTGCCACTGCATTTTTATTGCTTCTAACCCCCCCCAATCCAGATTATTACTAAGAAAAATGTCTTTTTTAATTTCATTTATCTCTGATCCTGCATTAATTTGTCTGCTGTGCGCAGCATTATTATTAGCTGGTCTCTATTTTTCAACTGGCTATAAAAATTCAGCCTATAAATTTCCTCCTGGTCCAACTCCTCTTCCG